>NC_090924.1:761064223-761204223 GCF_040938575.1 Ambystoma mexicanum | reverse complement strand
TCTTCATGGAAAGGCAGCTACACTAGTTTCCTAAAGTGCGTCTATGTATTTTTTGCTATGAAAACCGAGCAGACCAATTCATGATTGATTTTTTTTATTGAGCCCTGAGGAAGTGCTGGAATAGCATGAAACACAGGCTGACTCCATTTTTCTTATATATATTTATATATTTAATAGAAGTGTATGTATTTATGAAGTATAATATGAAGAAATAAAATACAAATGCGGCTCCAACAATCCTTTTTATTACTTACATGGTGCTGGCAGCAGTTCACACAGAGAACATGTACCTCATACTTGCTTTTTCCTTCAATGTAACAGTGATGCCAAGAGCAGTCGTGCAGTATCTGCAGAACCTACCTTATGGTGAAGTTTTGCAGATGGTGAAACACTTGTGTATAGGCGTGCTATAAATAAAATATATCATATCATATTAAAAAAGGATTTTAAATAACTATTTCAGGAAATATTACGAATTAATGATGATGTTGTGGCCATCCCCTCCTCCCATCTGAGTACAACACTAAGAAACTATAATAACGAGAGTTTTGGGAGGAAGATTTGCGACAGGTCAAAGCAGTCACATATTTTGCTTCTTCTATAATTCAGTCTTCCTTGCATAAATGTCTGCAGCACAATTGCATAGTTCAGCCCATTGTCATATAATCACTTTGGAGCACATGTTCTCCCACAGTGCACTTCATAGTGCCCATTTGAAGCTCCTTGGAGCATCATTTTTCTAATTCACATCCTCTTTTTTAACTGCACATTTTCATATCCTCACTTCCAAATTGTATTATTATGTAAAGGATATTTATTTGTTTATTTTTTATTTTATTTGAATTTTTGTTTAGCGCTGACCCTACCAAGGAGGTCTCGGAGCACCATATGTGGTTCAAAGGTTAGAAAGGTGGGCATTGAAAAAGAAGTTCCAAAATGTTTTCAGGAAAGGATAGGAAGATTAAGATAGACAAGTGATAGCCGTGGAAGAGGGCAGGGTTATGTGTGGGGAAACCAGGATGTTTCAAGCCACTATCTGAAAATTATGATGGAGGATGCAGTACATATGTGAAGAGGTAACGTGTTCCATGCTATGGGTGCCCAGTGGGTAAGTGCTTATGTTTATGTGCATGTCAGTTTGCAGAGTGGAACGTGTAGACAGTGTTGGCTGGCTTGTCTGGTTGCGTGGGTGACAGGCTTGAGTTTGTCAAGAAGGTAAGATGGAGTTTTGAGATGGATGGCTTTGAATTCAATGCAGCATCCTTTAAAGGCAATTATCTGGGGAATGTGGAGCCAATGGTGCTGGTCAAGAGACGTGGTGATGTGTGACAGTTTTGGTAGGTGGAGGATGAGTCTGTCTGCTGAATTTTGTATGGCTTGCAGGGGGGAAAGGGTTTTGTTGGGGAGTCCATTTAGGAGGGCATTTCCATTGTCCAGTTTAAAGAGAACCAGTGCTTAGTCTTCAGTGCAGAAGTCATCAGGAGGAGAGATATGTCTGATTGTGTATAGGAGGTGACATTGTAGATTGTATGTTTTGGTGGCAGCAGCTATGTGGAGTGTGCAGTTAAGGTGGGGATCGATGGTGAAGTCAATGGATTTGACAGGTGTGGAGAGGGATATGTGTGGGTTGACCATAGCAGATTCTTAATCCAGGGTGCACGGTTGGGTTTTTGCCTTGGGGGCGGGGTAACAGATGAGGAAGTATTCTATTTTAGAAGGGTTGGGTTTGAGGAAGTGGGTGGCCATCCAGTTGGTGATGGTGGAGAGAGAGGTTTTGAGGTGTGGAGTTTGGAAGGGGATGACATTTTGAAGTATATTTGTGTGTCATCCGCGTGCTGGTGAAAATGGATGTTGTGTTTGCTAAGGGTCTGTCCAAGGGATTCAACATATAGGTTGAAGAGGAGTGGAGACAGAGAGGAGCCTTCCGTGACCCCATATTTGACTGATTGATAAGGGGGCAGGGAGGCAAAGTTTGTCCTGTCAGTGAAAAAGGAGGTGAACCAGTTGAGTACGGTGCCAGAGAGATTCATCCTGTGGTCTGGAATATCTAGTATAATGGTGTGGTTGATGGTGTAGGATGCTGCAGAGAGGTCGCGAAGTACGAATAGTGCTGTGTGTCCTTTGTCTGTGAAGCTGTGGAGGTCATGGATGATGTGAAGAGTAGGAGTCTTAGTGCCATATCCAGGTCGCAAGCCAGTTTAAAGCAAAATGTAAAGACAATAGAATCATAAAATTACACCAATGAAATGCATCTCCTTAGCTCCATGCCCCTAAAGAATGCCTAGAGGCAAGGAAAATTAATTACAATTGCAGCTACACAAATTGTCAAAAATAGGGAGATTTGCAACCATGCAATTATGCAGCTAAGATTTAGCTGCCTTTTGTCTTGCCCTGGCCACTCTACGCCTCTATGCTCTGTGGAGATAAGTACACACTGAATGGACGGCCAGGCTGTCCTGTGTCGGGCAACACAATAGCATGGCTTTTTCTATTCTAATACATCTAATTAGGAACAAGGGTTTCAGATAGGTTTTCCTCAATCCTATGTACTCCAGGCAAATCAACATAAAATGACTGATGCTCTCAGCTTGGTTACCACAAAATGGACATGCATTTGTTACATTAATGTTACATTTACTGCTCACTAGTCCCACATGTAGAATACCTATTTGCAACTTAGTGTAAAGCAGTCTCATGTACTTTGGGTGAACACTGTCCAAATACTCTTCATATCCAGAAGATTGCTTGTATTCCCAGTACATTCTTAACGTCTGTGTTTGACGCACCATGTTCATGATATCATCATCCACTTTGGTCTTGAATACACCTTTGAGAACATACTTTGTTGATGTATCAATTAGCTCAGGGTGGGCCCAACAATCACTTTGCCCGATACTGCTAACTTAATTCTTAACATACTGGAACTTTGGGAGTGAACCCCCCCCCCCTGGTTGTGCCATGACTTCCTCCATGGATTATCTGAACCTGTGCAATTTAGCTGTGGTCCAGATCCATGGCCAAAAGTAAACTGTTTAGGACTTGCATAGTGAATCCAATCGCTGCAAGTCCCCATCCAGGTAGGCCGGCAGGTTAGGTGCGCTAAAAAGGAAGCAAAAGATGTTCTTAGTAAATTTGTTCTCGGTTACTATCAGGTTACTACAGTTAACTGGACCCCAGTATTCATATTCATATAATGCAGAATGTTTGGCTTGCAACGTATAAGCTTCTTTGGAAACTCTCACTGCCCCGTTACCATACTTGTGGGTAAATTTAGCCATTGCCCCACTATACCTTGCTAGGGTTAATCCAGACTTAACTGAGTGTGCCTTCCATCTACACTCTTCCGTGACCCTTATAACTAAGTAGTCATAGTTATCGACCTGCTCTCTAGGCTCCCCTTTTAACTCTAACCTAATCATGGCCTTTTTTTTACCCTATTTTGCCTAAAAGCATGGCCTTTGTTTTACCAACGTTAATCATCAGCCCATTGGCAGTGCAATGCTCTGTAAAAGTGGATAGTTGAGATTTCAGGAGTAAGTGAGAGGGAGTGCTTAAAGGGATGTGAATGAGGGTGTGTGGGATTTGTAAGTGTGATTGTGTCTTATATATGATGGCAATGCCACCAACATGTTTGTTTTGGCGGTCTCTTTGGTGGACGAGATAATGCGTTGCAATCAAGCCAGGGATAATATGTGTGTAGTGGGCTTTGAGCCATATTTCTGTAAGGACGGGTATATGCCGGGATTGTGTGCTAATGAGTTCATTAATGTCATGTGTGTGAGCAGATGCAGAGTGTGTTGGAGTTTGATTTGGATGTTGTTTGTGTGCTTAATGTGAGGCATTTTAATGAACATATGATAATTCCTCGTCCTACTTCCCCTGAAGAGGCCACTTATACTTCCAGTGGGAAACTCTCCCCAAGTCCAAAAGTTGGCCAAAATGCATGTTTCCTCAGGAGATGATGCAGAAGCACCTATAACCAATGTATTTTATCTGTCGAATTCTCATTAAAATGTGCTTCTGGAATACTGATTTACACTTTCTAAAACCTTTGTAGTGCATTAATGTGTCTTCTAGTCACCATCACTCCTGCACCTGTCACAACATTATAAGAAGCAATTCAGCAATGCATCCCACTCAATAAATGTAAAGTTGTTTTTCTAAAAGCGTTTAATTGTTTTTTTTTAAAGAATCAACTTCACTTCAAACTCCACAGCAAATAGTTTCCAAAGTATCTCGTTTTGTAGTGATGGGTAATTGTGTGTTACATTAATCTTGGTTTGTAAAGAAAACAGTTCCATTAAAAATAAGAGCAGGCCGCACTGTGGTTGCTGCGCTGGCCTGTTTGCTTCTTCTTACAAACAGTGACACAATAGACTGGCCAAACCACTGCAGGCAGGGCATTAAGTGGGCAGGATCTCTCCTTGGCCCAGCCCTGGCTAGGTCCATACATATCTTTGTAGCCGTGGCCTAGAGGTGACTGCCTGACGTGAGTTCCTTAACGATGTGTGTTAAATGTCAATGAAACTTGATGGATCACAATGTTTCTCTTGTTCAGTAGATGTCACTGTCATCTCTGCAAAATGAGGTATTCAGTTTGATTAATTTCAAGTTAAATGATTTGCTTTCTAATATTCTGAATGGAGACAATAACATATAAAACAAACTGATTGTTGCAGCAGACGATGTATTAAAGTCTTGCCATTAGAATGAGTGTATAAAATGTATTTATTCCTTGGAATGATGTATTTCCTTCAAAATAACTGATTCTAATTAATGACATCTCGAAATGTAAAATGCTGGCAACTCGTTGAATCACAAGATCTCTGGCTATCAATGTTAATACTGAGTAAGCCACATTCCAGAATATATTGTTTGTTTTTATTTAATGTATACCTCTTTAGATCAATATCACTGACTATCAGGCTGGTTACACAAACTTGACCATGTCTGGTAGACCCCTTTGGTAGTGAAATAGGCCTTGCCTTTTTTTTAATGGATTCTAGGCTACTTGAGACTCTTAGACTGGATCTGACACTTTTTAGGCCCCACCACCAAATATAAGTGTGTGACTCATTAAGGGTCCTCCTCGATTTCTTATCTAACCTAAATCACTGATTGCATGTGATTTCAATATGCTTGATCACACATGCACAAACGTGGCCGTGTGGTCCTTTAACAGTCCCATGAACATAGCCACATTAAAACATACGAGATGGGGAGAACCAGTAAGGCAAAAGGCCAGTAGTGATGCCCACTCAAGCAGGAAGCTGTTAGGGAAGGGAACAGCCATCGGAAATATATAGGAGTCAGTATTGGTGGGGAAAATTGGACATGGCGACATAGAGTGTGATTGAAAAGACTGGTGAGGTGCAGGGCAGAGAGTTACTCGGTAACGTGAAGTTGGGAGGGTGTAGAGAGTGTACTACAGCATTAAGGAATGAGTAGGGCACAAAGGCATGGTGCTCGCCCTAAAGGTCCCCAGGTCAGTATTATTCACTCGCTTGTTATTTACAATATTGCAACCAATATGCCCACCAATCTCACATCAGCTGAACCCACCAGGGTTAGCCCACCTTCCTACTAAGTGGGAAATTCTATTCTTCATCAATTTAACAGGGATGGTCTTCAACAAATAATAGACCTATCATCCGCTGTCAGTGTATCAACATTTTTCTCAATTTTATTACAACAAAAAATCATTATACCTACACACAGTAAATTGGATTAAACACTAAAATTCATGCATAAAACCCAAACATCAAGTACATAGTTACACCAAAAATACAAAAAAACACAATGAACATCATTTTGTCCAGTATCTCAATGATCTGGTTAACACTCGGGTGGGTTTACTAAACACAATTGACATGGTGTGTTGCTAAACCATCTTGTACAGGTTTCTGTCCTTTTGAGGCCTAAAGCTGTTAGACATTCATCAGGGGCACACACCTCTTGTGTGTATTTAAACCAGATAGGATGATACTCCCCAAGTCAGGAAGTCAGCAAGCAGCAACACAAATGCTTGCATGTGGTCCATACACGTACCATGGTATTGCTTTATGCTATCCATGAGGGTATACAACGTGTTGTACATAGAAGATTTTGATACGGTTGGCCAATGTGGTGCACTTAGAATAATTCATGAGGTGAACTGGGTGTTGCTGTCTGGAAAGCCATAAGGGTAGCCAATATATTGCACAGATTGCAGCCATTACCCATAGAAGATTTCATGTGACTGCCTCCATATAGCACTTGAATAGGCTTGGAGCTGGCTAAGTTACTGCACCTAGTCGATTCTATGATGCTAACCAATCTATTGATTCTAGACTATTGCAGAGCGTGTCTATTGCGTGAAATGCAGATGTTGTATTTGTAATTGGTTATTTATAATACCCAGAGGTTTGTAAGCGTGGACCCGGGGATTGAACAGGTCTTGCACCACGTCATCTTGGTTCCAGGGCGAGTGCGTTACCCCTGAGCTATCCTCCCAGGATGTTGGCAGAAAGCAGCCTTTATGGTCAATTTGGGATTCCATGTAGCCTCTGTATGATAGCTGTATGAATGCAGAATAATGCCACCATCATTTTCAAACAAGATGTTCATAATCTTGATGACTGCAGTGATTCTAGGCATTCCTTTGTGTATAACCATTGCATTTCTCCTCCCGCATCCCACGCTTATGAAATTAACCAAAGCACGGTCACACTTCTGCACGCATCTACCTTCATGCCCAACCCCAACAACACTTTGTAACACTTCTACCATAGGAATGAACCTAGCTTTCACAACAAAAATTCCACTGTAGCCAAACACATAAATGACTATACTCTTGCACACACCCTCCAAGTATTTCTTGAGTGTACCTTTCTCCACCCATCCACATGAGAAATGGGTGGCTAGCATAGACTTGGCCACCCTCATAACCTTTAAGGGCCATACTGCGCACATGCATATTAGCATCACCCACTCTCCCGTACTTGGACTTCGTTCCCTCCAAGGGCTTTCCACGCGAAGGCAGGCGGTAGCGTCCCTGCGCATGAAAAAAACGTGCGCCAAAATGTGCGCTAACAAAAAGCATGAATATATACAGCTCTGATGATTGTCCCATACTGTGGCCCTCTAGGACAAATGACGTGCAAAGGGGTATGCGACAAACACGGACACCCGCTGTGTCAAAAATAGCATGTGCGTGTATTTCGGGGGTGCGCGGGAAGTTTCACACGCGATTGGCCTTGGGCGAGCGGGGTGCGTGTAAATCTGGGGTCCGCAGGAAGTTTCACATGCAATAGGCCCTGTGCGAGTGGGGTGCGTGTATTCCTGGGGTTCGCATGAAGTTGCACACGCGATTGACCTGGGTACGTGTAAATCTGGGGTTCACGGGAAGTCTCACACGCGATAGGCCCTGTGCGAGTGGGGTGCGTGTATTCCTGGGGTTCGCGTGAATTTTCACACGCGATTGGCCTGGGTAGGTGTAAATCTGGCATTCGCGGGAAGTTTCACACGCGATTGGCCTTGGGCGAGCGGGCTACGTGTATTTCTGGGGTGCGCGGGAAGTTTCACACGCAATTTCAGCAGGGTACGTGTATTTCTGGGGTTCGCTGGAAGTTTCACACGCGATTCCAGCAGGGTATGTGTATTTCTGGGGTTCGCGGGAAGTTTCACACGCGATAGGCCCTGTGCGAGTGGGGTACGTGTATTTCGGGGTTGCGTGGGAAGTTTCACACGTGACAGGCCCTGTGCGAGTGGGGTACGTGTATATCTGGGGTGCAGGGGAGTCCTAAACGTGAATTGGCAGTGTTGGTCCTCCCAGGTGTTCCCTGTACACCCTCCACGGTCCCTGCAGGCAGCCCACACCACAGGGGACTACCCTGCACCCCTGGTCATGTCCCACAGGCAGCCCATCCACCATGGGCATGCCCCCCAGGCAAGCCACATGTCAGCTTGCACTACTGATCACCAACGCATGACCCCCTCAACCCCCATCCCCCAGCAGTGCAGGGCACCTGCCAGCAGGCCCCCACTCATGTCCCCTTGCACCCCCACCCCCCAGCAGTGCAGGGCACCTGCCAGCAGGCCCCCACTCATGTCCCACTCATGTCCCCTTGCACCCCCACCCCCCAGCAGTGCAGGGCACCTGCCAGCAGGCCCCCACTCATGTCCCCTTGCACCCCCACCCCCCAGCAGTGCAGGGCACCGGCCAGCAGGCCCCCACTCATGTCCCCTTGCACCCCCAGCAGTGCAGGGCACCTGCCAGCAGGCCCGGTCATGTCCCCTTGCACCCCCACCCCCCAGCAGTGCAGGGCACCTGCCAGCAGGCCCCCACTCATGTCCCACTCATGTCCCCTTGCACCCCCACCTCCCAGCAGTGCAGGGCACCTGCCAGCAGGCCCCCACTCATGTCCCATTGCACCCCCACCCCCCAGCAGTGCAGGGCACCTGCCAGGAGGCCCCCACTCATGTCCCCTTGCACCCCCACCCCCCAGCACTGAGGGGCACCTGCCAGCAGGACCCCACTCATGTCCCACTCATGTCCCCTTGCACCCCACCCCCCAGCAGTGCAGAGCACCTGCCAGCAGGCCCCCACTCATGTCCCACTCATGTCCCCTTGCACCCCCTCCCCCAGCAGTGCAGGGCACCTGCCAGCAGGCCCCCACTCATGTACCACTCATGACCCCTTGCACCTCCACCCCCAGCAGTGCAGGGCACCTGCCAGCAGGCCCCCACTCATGTCCCCTTGAACCCCCACCCCCCAACACCGAGGGGCACCTGCCAGCAGGCCCCCACTCATGTCCGCTTGCACCCCCACCCCCCAGCAGCGAAATGGCGATCTAATGACACAAACCAAAGTCAACTATGTACATCAACACATGTTCGCCACACAAAGGCAGGCGGTAGCGTCCCTGCGCATTAAAAAAATGTGCGCTAACAAAAAGCACGTATATACAGCTCTGATGAATGTCCCATACTGTGGCCCTCTAGGACAAATGACGTGCAAAGGGGTACGCAACAAACACGGACACCCGCTTTGTCAAAAATAGCGTGTATTTCGGGGGTGAGCGGGAAGTTTCACACGCGATAGTGCCTGGGCGAGCGGGGTATGTGCACTTCAGGGGCTCGCGGGAAGTTTTACACGCGATTGGGCCTGAGCGAGCGGGGTACGTGTATTACTGGGGTGGGCGGGGAAGTACAGGAGGCAAATGCGTGGAACGCCCACACGCACGCACCAAAAAAGACGCGCTAATCCGGAAACACGTATGCCAGCAGGAAGCAGGCGAAAGTGGACCCGCGCAGCATAAAAGTGCACGCAAACAACAAGCAAGCTCAGACGCCAGGATGAACATACCGTTCCTAGCAGGAGTGGTCATGGGATACCACAGGAGGAGGAGGAGGATAGTCAGGCCCAGAATTTTCACACCCAGAACCAGCCTTTTTGGCATGCCTGATGACCAGGTGTATGGGAGGTTCAGGTTTCCATCTCACATAATACTCAACCTGGTCAGTGAGTCGGAGGATGACCTCACATCACCCACCCTCTGCTCCCAAGCACTCAGCCCCCTGGAGAAGGTCCTCAATGTACTGCACTTTTTGGCCACCGGATCATTTCAGCGGACAAGTGCCATAGTGGGGGGGTTGTCACAGGGCACGCAGTCATGCTGCCTACACCAGGTCTTGGCCATCATGACTGCACGCCCATCAGTCCGCAGGCACATATACCTGCCCAGAACACCTGCAGAAAGGCAGGCTGCCGTCCAGGATTTCTCTGGGGTGGCACAATTCCCCAAAGTCCTAGGTGCCATTGATTGCACCCATGTGGCTCTACGTCCCCCCATGGCATCAGAGCACATCTATAGAAACCGCAAGCACTGGCATTCCATCAAAGTGGAGGTAGTATGTGATGCCAAGGGAATCATCACCTCAGTATATGCCAACTATCCAGAGTCCACCCACAACAGTTTCATTTACAGAATGTCAACCCTAAACCGGGACCTAGAAGCTGGGTGGCATGGCGATACATGGCTGCTTGGTGAGTATAAATGCCACAGCACATGCATGCATGCCAGATACTGAGTAATGTCACAACCCCACTAATGATACCCATCACCACCTCCCCAGGGGACAGTGCCTACCCTCTGAGCACCCACTAGATGACGCCAATTCGGAACCCCACCACGCCACCCGAGGTGAGATACAACACAGCCCATATTGCAACCTGGGGCATAGGGGAGCGCACATTCGGAGTGCTCAAGTCACGCTTTCGCTCCCTTGACCGTTCTGGCAGGCAGCTGTTATACGCTCCCCCATTAGTGTGCAAGATCATAGTGGCAGCATGTGTCCTGCAAAACTTTGCAACACGCTGGGGCCTGCCGGTGGACATGGTGGTGCCCCCACATCCCCAACCACATGCACGCCTGCTGCACATGGGAGGGGAAAGGGCACGTGGTGAGGCAGCCCGAACACACCTGGTGGCTAATTACTTCACTTAGAATCACACCCCTGTGGAGTGCACACAGCCCTGCCACATACAAGCTGACAATCAATGATGATGACATAAGGGACAGTCAACTGTCACAACCATACCAGCCTGAGATTGGTCACCTGGAAGAGTCACAATGTGTACATCCCTACCTACAGAAACACCACCAATGCTGTGTTATCAAAAGACACATATGCTGCTAAATGCATTACCCCCTTGCAAAATACAACATGAGAGCAGTGCCATGTCACCCAACCCCTCCCCAGCAACGCCACCCAACACACCATGGCATGTCATGCTATGTGAGAGCAAACAAAGCGATCCCGAAAACCTGAGACAAGTGTCACAAAGTACAGTGTCCCTAATGGAAATTGGCCACACACAATATGCTCCTAGTAATGTTGAACTAACAGCACACATGACCAAATTCTTACCAACAATACAATGCAGCTACACAAGCACAAACACAACTAAAACATGACAATACTAAGTTAAAGTAGTCGTAGTCTTACAACCTGAATATGCCACCACATTGCCCCCTTCCAACTGTAGTCTTGCAGGCTTCAAAACATGTCTGTGTACTGCATACAACATGAACTCCATTTCCAAACTAGACGGGCTTGGGAGGACATGAGGAATGAACCTGCAAATTTAGAGGGAGACATGGAAGCAGAAGCATACATAATTCCAACATGCAGTGTACAATACAACAACAATATACACAAGGAATGTCTACACAGTATTGACTACAGACTGCCCACACAGCTCCTGGGAGCCCAACATTACTGTGTACATCACTGTCACTTGGTCACACCCTTTGCAAGCCCATGGAAACGGGAAGCAGGAGGGGTGTGTGTCTCACGAACCCAAGCATCGAACCCAAACTCAGGACAAGCCTGCATGTGCCCAGCCGGAATACAGTGGATGCCCACGGGAGCCACACAAGGCAACACACTGTCAAAAAATAATAAATAATAAAAAATAAAAAATAAAAAAATAAAAAATAAAAAATAAAAAATAAAAAATGGCCATGTGGGGGCCGGGGGTTGGGGTGAGGCCACCCAGGAGGTCCGAGGACAGGGTGCGTACCAACAGCCGCCTGTGTGGATGTTGGGAAAAAAAACACCTCCATGGGCTCATGGCCTGCACGACTATGCCAATGTGGGAGAACTGCTGCTGTCGCTCTCATCACCCTCTGCTGCTGCCACAGGAGTTGGTGGTGCTATGGGAGGCAGCCCACTCAAAGCCCTGGTATGGTCCTCCATGGCAGCAAGCATGCGGGTGTGGAAGGTCTCGTTCTGGAGGATTATAATGCGGAGATCCCCATGCAGCACCTGACGTGATGCCCGGATCTCCTCCCGAGTTGCCTGCATCTCAGCTGAGAGCGAACGTGTGAGCCGCTCCAGCTGCAAGTTAGTGGAAGTCTCAAGGTCAACAAGAGTCTCCCTGAGGTGATGGAGTTCTACTCTCAGGGCTTCCCTGTGGCCCTGGGACTCTATTGATATCGATTGGCGTAGAGTCTCCAGTGCCGCCCGTCTGTCCCTGTTGGACGCCAACATGTCCTCCCTGTGTGATTGGCAAATGGAGTCTGTTGCCTGCTGTAGTTGCTCCATCTGCCTTTCAGGTGGGACAATGGAAGTGGCCACCCTCTCCATTGCTTGAGCCATCTTCTTAACTGATGCTGCCTGTTGGGTTGCCATACCGTACATGGATTGTTCCCATGCGGTATTGCCTGGTGGTGTACGGCCACCACGTCGGCGGGCACCACATCAGTTTGAGGCAAGGCGATCTGTGCCTTGCTGTGCCGGCACTGCCTGAGGCTGCAGGACTGCATTCCCCCTCTGATCTGCTGCCCCAGGAACAGGATCAGATGTGGTGGAGTGTGACCCTGCACCCGTAACCACCAAAGGCGGACTAACCAACACTGACATACCCATAGAGGGTTCTACCCCTGGTGCAGGTGGGTTGGACAGAACAGAACCCCTTCCAGAAACACTTACCTGCGACGCCACATAGGTCTCATCATCCGAATCAGCACCTGAATCGAGGTCTGGGGAGGTGCACCCAGAGACACCCCTTGACAGAATCGTCTGCAGCAAGAGTGGGTTCTCACCCACCACCACACCACGTCCCCCACTGGTGGCCGGTTATGCCTCAGGTTCCTCCTGGGTCTGCACCATCTCTTCAACCTCAACAGCATCAAGTGCGTCATCCCCTGCAAAAACATGAAAGACAAAAAATGGAAACAGGCATTAGCACCATAGCACACAAATAGGCCTGACAAGCTACAGAACCAGTACATGATTTACACATGTCCCACATAACTATAACCCAACCATGCATGCACTGTCACAGAGTTGGAAGGGGAGGCAAAAGTGAGACACTGATGACACCAAGATGGAAGAGCAACACATTTGCTGCATGCTGGGTAGCACTGCCAACACACATTGGCCTGTGAGTGGCATGTCCTATACACATAAATGACACATGCCATCACACAGATGGCATGTACCATAGCCATGGTACATTCCACAAGTACATCCATATGTCAGTGAATGAGTACTGTCACCCATCCATGTGAGATGGACATGAAGAGATGAAAAATGCCACATAGTGTGAAAAGATATGCCATGTGCCACACACTGCAACACATCCGTTGTACAACAATACAGTGATTGCAGGACCATGTACACAACAATGGTTGTGCACTTCAACATGACAGGAAACAACTAGCATGTTCCACATTCAAACAGGCCCAAAAACATCAGGACAATACTCATTCAGCCTGAATGGTCAAATCATTCAACTACTAAGGTGACACATGTGGGCCAATGTGGGGTTCCTCAATGACAGAAGCATGTCACATATGTCACAATAGGGCTGCAGAATGTGTTGCAAAAGTGGGAGAATTGAAACAATCAGCCTGAAAGAACACGGAAAAATACAAACAATGTTGTTGCATAATGCCACCTCAAGGGCAACTGCCGTAATGTTGCGCTAAATTACTACTGTGGGCAGAAGGGATAGTGTCACACCCAAATTCAAGGCTGCAGAATGTTTTGGATGAAGCACATGGGTGACCCATATTACTCAGTCACACACACCCTCACCTGCCACTCAATCAGAACCCGTCACCCAAACAACATACACATGCATTACACACACACGCATGGGCACCCACCGTACAATGTGTCATAATCGGGTAGTTCTCCCACACCTCAGATCAGTTCCTCTGTGATGAAGGTCCCAGCAACAGACTCATGTTCAGTGAGTTTGTTGTCCTCTTGTGGAGACCCACCGCCAGTCACCTGAGTAGTGACATGAGTTGAGGCCAACTTGTTCTTTGCTCTGCGTTTCAGGTCGTTCCACCGCTTGTAGCAATCATCAGCTGAGCGCCTCACAAATCCAAGGGCACTTATGTGGTTGGTGATGGTCTGCCAGTGTGCCTTACGTTGACCAGGTGTGGTCTTGGACCCTGCAGTCACCACCATTTCGTGGCTGTGTGCCAACACATAGCTCACAAGTGCATCAAGTTCCGAATCATTGAAGCAAGGCTTCCTTGAGGTACCGGAGTGTGTAGCCGTGCCTGGGGTCTCAGCCTGTCGTGCCAGAGCACCCTACTTCCTCTTTTTAGAAGGTGGAGCGGAGCCAGAGTGGCTAACGCCGCTCTCGTCAGTAGGGGCAGAATCACCGGTGGACTGGGTTGTTGGAGTGTGCAAATACACATTGACCATAGGACTTGGTGCAGGCATTGTCTGAAGTGTGATGTTGGCAAGGGGACATCAGTATGATGGCCCAGGACCGACACTGTCCTGGCTGGGAGAGTCAGAGATGGGGCAGATGGAGCTGCAGCTGCCCCTGCAGCCTCACCACCCTGCATACTAGGGGCAGCAGATGACATAGCTGCCCCAGATCCACGTGGCTTGGTGACAACTTGCACCGCCACACGAGGCTTAGACTTGCTGACCTGGAAGCAGGCCAGGGAGTCATCCTGTGCCAGGTCAGGGGCCACAATGGGCTGGTCCAACAAGGGCTGAGCTGGGATGGTCTCAGCCACGTTTCCCTCAACCATCGGGGGGTGGCATGGGTGTCCCTGATTGGTCCTCCACACATGGGGGTATAGGGGCACCCTGCAAATCCCGGCTACATCCCCTACCGCGCCCACCACGTCCACCTTTTGAAGGTCGGCCATCTTTGCCTCCCTTACCGCTAGGTCGCCTCCCAACCATGGCACTGATGTTGTTGTGCGTATGGGAGGAGCAGTAAACTATTGTCCTGGGCAATTGGGGGTCAAAGGGGTAGGGTACTAGATGGAATTCGTACCCTAGTGCTCTAACAAGGCTGTCTGTGACCCCTGGGGGAAGATGACGGGTCACGCAACGCACAGGCAGCCCAAAAACAAAAATAAACGTGCACGCAACCCCTCGTAGACCAAATGAACCCGCACTACGCTGTGGCACCCAGAAACACAAAAATAAGCGTACGCGTGATACACGCAGCCTAGAATGACCTCTGAAGGGGTAGCCGACACACGGGGCTAGCACAGTTGCTAAGTACATGCGGAACTCACTGTCTGCCTGGAAAAAGAATGTGAAAAATAAGCGCGTGTGCGCGTTGGCAACACCCCCGCCAAAAGAAGAATTGTACGCTGTCTGAGGAGACAGGACAAAAGGAGAAGTGAACACTGTTTGAGGAAACAGGCACAACAAAAGTAGAAAAATGAAAGCTGTCAGAGGTAACAGGGAGTACGAACCTGAAACGCTGTGAAGTAATCACGTGTGAACCGACAAGAAGTACAGAATCCACCCACTCGCTCTCCACAAAAAGCACGTACAAGGAAATGGCGTCCTACACGCACCTTTTAAACCGGCCCACACGTACACGTCACTTACGCGTGTACGCGCCCTTTCTTCTAATTACACGTGCTGACACTCAGACGTGCAGCTTTTCCACGTGTGCTCTGTCATCACGTGCTATGAGGGAAACACCCGCGCGCGTCACATCACAGACGCGCTTACTCACTAAGGGCCTTTGGTCCAATGAAATCGTGTACATGCGCTGACACGCTTACGCGCTAAGGGCCTTTCCTCGAATTACATGCTGACGTGCAAGATTTTCACGTGCCAAATCACTCTGTATCAAGCTGGCCACACATTCACACACGGAAGACCACGCTCCTTCCCAGAAGGCCGAATTACTGCCCCCCAGGCCCCTGAGCACGCTCCCACCTGCCATATGCTGCTGCCTGATTGCCTGCTGCCACATGCCCTGCCATTTGCTGCCTGCACGTCAGCCAGGGGTGCTGTTGCTGTGACCACCCCTGCTGGAACCGAAGACTGCCCACTGGGATTCCATCGCTCCACAGCCAAGCCCCAGGACCCAGTTGGCCACCCACTACTGCCTCTGGGGTTGCCATGTCCAGCACTACACCATCTGGTGGCACTGGCAACCCCCAGCTAGAGAGGCAGAGGGCCACCAGCTTCACTGCCACCGAAGTTGGTGTCCTGGTGGAGCAAGTCCTGGGGCAGTATGATGCCCTCTTCGGAAAGTCGCGCGCCGACAAGGAAGGACGGACCAGGATCTGGACGGATATCGTGACTGCCATCAACGCGGAGGGGGTGGCAGTCCGCGAATTCCATCATGTCAAGAAGCGCTGGGAGGACTTCAGGTCCACGACCCTCAACAAGGCCCGGCGCCTCTTGAAGGCAGTGGATGCTAAGGGGCACCGGGGCCACCTGTCGGTAGACCAAATGAGGGTCCTGGAACGCGTATGCCCAGCGCGACACGTCCAGGTCTTTGAGAGGCACACCCGTCTGGAGTCGAGCGGTAAGTGTACATGCATACTGATTGGAAGCTGTGCGTGTGGTGGTGTGCCAGTAGTGTGCAGTTTTGCACATGTGGTTTTGTAGGGCCATGTATGGATGTGTATGTACAGGGCCGTGAGGCTGACACATGCGAGTCCTTTCATGTGTGAGACACATGGATGGTGTATTTGTGGGTAAGCATGCAGGCCAAATGCAGATGTGTGAGCACACATGTTTGAATGACTGTGTATGTCAGTTGTCAAGGTTGTGGTGTCACACATGGATGTTGGTTCCAGCTGCATGTATCTGCACTGTGTACATGTGCATGTATGTGTATCTGACAAGTGTGCAACTGTCATGCAACATGGATGCATGTGAGACTGATATGTAGAAGACTGATTGCCAGATGTGACATGGATGCCGATCTCATCACTGCGACACTTGGTGGAGGTGTACACATGCAAGTAAGTGTGGTGGCGTGTGTGCATGTCTAGTGCACTCCCTGTGTCTCATGTGATGTCTGGCTCACTTTTGCCTGCTCATGCTGTTGTATGTGTATGGATGGTGCTGGCTGTTGCAATATGGCTGTGGAATAGCTCATGTGTGTGATTTGAAATGACATGTGTGTTGGGGATTGTGATGCCATGTCTGAAGTTTGACAATGACACTTGTGTGCAACTGTCATGTGTGTATGAGTCCATTGTACAGTGCCCTGATGCCTGTGTCCTATCTCTCCCTGTCTGCAGCGTCGACTGATGAAGAGGGTGGAGAGGGTGCTGTGGAGCACAGTGGCAGGGATCGCACCGCCAGCTGGAGACGCAAGGCCCGGCTCCCCTCCCAGGTTGTCATCTCGTCGGGGAGTGAGGAGTCCGGTGCCGCGTCCCAGGTCGCAGCTGCCGAGGGGAGGTCCAAGAGGCGGAGGTCAGAGTTGGACTCCTCGGCAGCAGAAGGGGCAGCTGAGACCCCACAGGGCCCGACGGAGGAAGATGGCACGGAGTCATCCAGGTTGGTGGGGGGTTTGGTGGAGGAGGAGGCCGTACAAGGGACAGAGACGGGGTCTGGAGGTGGGGATTCCACTGGTGCTAGTGGTGCAGTGTAGGGGCAGGGACAGGAGGCAGCACAGGCCGCCGCGGAGGTGCCTGTGTGTAATCCTGTCCCCGATCCTGTGACTGCATCATCCTGCACCAGCAGGGATACCTACGTTCAGACCCGTTTTCAGGCAGGGGATGAGCTTGCGACAACTGGCCTTCCTCTGCCTGCGGACGTGGCTATCCGGGACCGGGTTGAGCCTGTCCTGGGTGGTGTGGCGTTGCGTCAATGGGGCATGCGAGGCGAAATGCAGTCTTTTCATGGGGAGACTGCATGTCGTCTCGAATGGCTCGTTGACCACGTCAACCTACTGGGACAGGTCACCAGGGCCGGATTCCTCAGTTTGCTGGGCCTTATTCCGACCCCCTCCTCAACTGAACCCCCTATGCGCCAGTCGTACTCCGTGCCATCTTCCCATCCATGTGTCACCTGGGTGCCCTGTGGAGCTGCCTCTGACCCTGCGGCCAGGCTGGTGGAGGACACATCCTTGCCACAGTCGGGAGTCGGACGTCCAGCAGGGGTGGCCACCTCAACAGCTGTACCCCAGCCGGAGGAGGATGTGAAGGCAGCAAGAGCCAGGGTACGGGCAGAGGCACAGCAGCAGCAACAAGGTGGGAGCCATGATGGCTCGGGGCCTTCGTCATCGGAGGGGCAGGCATCAGCCACAGGGCAGGAGGACCCAGGATGGGAAGTGTCTTCCGTGTGGCAGCGGTTAGGCCATGCCATAGATGCGGTGCAGCAGCGGGCAGAAGAGGCACGGCTCACGATGGTCAGGGCGGAGAACTCCATGCGGAAGGCCCTGAGGCAGGCCCAGTGCCTCGAGGCAATTCGCAGGGAGTTGGAGGAGAACATGTCGTCGTCCCTGCGAACCCTCGGGGCCATGGAAGAGGACCGCCTCTGGGACATTGAGCAGGAGTTCGATGATGCCCTGGCCCGGGACATCCAAAAGTGAGCCGTCGGACTAGCCCGCTGCCCTTGTAAATAGTTAGATAGTGTTAGGTTTCCTTTGGTTTTTTCTTTATTTTGGTTACGCTTGGACAATGCACCACGTTTCTGTATATAGCTTTTCATTAGGTAGTATTTTTGATAGGTTTCATTTCTTCAGTTGGGATCATGGACCCTGGATTGTTCATCTGTATATAGTTCACTATTGGATTAATCTCTTTTTTTTGGATTTCCCCATTGAGCAATGGTTTTCACTTTTGTTTTTCCCTTGGATTTGCTTTGTTGGACTGTGACTTTGGACACCTTCCCTTTGGATTATGATTTCTTGTTTTTCATTATTTTACGGACATGCAGCTTTTCTTTTTTTATTCCCATTTTTGTTTGTTTGATTTTAATTCCATTCATGTTGCGTTTAATACATTTTTTTCTTCATACTTCGATGTGTGGTATTATCTCATTGGTTTCATGCATGTCATGATATGGGTTTTCACATTCACTTGCAACCATTGTGTGTGTGTGACGGACATGTGTTCATTTAGATACTTGCCATTGGGGTTGTATCATGTAATTGCCTTTTCTATGTGGGTGGATGCAATACTTGGTTGGGTCTTTGGGCTGGGGAGGCTGGCCATAAGGGCCATGATTGAGGATCGTCATGACCTGGGGGCAGGGGGACATGAGTGGGACATGAGTGGGGGCCTGCTGGCAGGTGCCCCACACTGCTGGGGGGTGGGGGTGCAAGGGGACATGAGTGGGGGCCTGCTGGCAGGTGCCCCTGACTGCTGGGGGTGGGGGTCCTGGGGGACATGTGTGGGACATGAGTGGGGGCCTGCTGGCAGGTGCCCCAGACTGCTGGAGGGTGGGGTTGCTGGGGGACATGTGTGGGACATGAGTGGGGGCCTGCTGGCAGGTGCCCCAGACTTCTGGGGGGTGGGGGTGCTGGGGGACATGTGTGGGGGCCTGCTGGCAAGTGACCCTGACTGCTGGGGGTGGGGGTGCTGGGGGACATGTGTGGGGGCCTGCTGGCAGGTGCCCCTGACTGCTGGGGGGTGGGGGTGCTGGGGGACATGTGTGGGACATGTGTGGGGGCCTGCTGGCAGGTGCCCCACACTGCTGGGGGGTGGGGGTACAAGGGGACATGAGGGGGACATGAGTGGGGGCCTGCTGGCAGGTGCCCTGCAGGGCTGGGGTGTGGGGGTGCAAGGGGACGTGAGTGGGACATGAGTGGGGGCCTGCTGGCAGGTGCCCCTGACTGCTGGGGGGTGGGGGTGCAAGGGGACATGAGTGGGACATGTGTAGGGGCCTGCTGGCAGGTGCCCCACACTGCTGGGGGTTGGGGGTGCAAGGGAGCATGAGTGGGACTTGAGTGGGGGCCTTCTGGCAGGTGCCCCGCTCTGCTGGGGGGTGGGGGTCCTGGGGGACATGTGTGGGACATGAGTGGGGGCCTGCTGGCAGGTGCCCCAGACTGCTGGGGGTGGGGGTGCTGGGAGACATGTGTGGGACATGAGTGGGGGCCTGCTGGCAGGTGCCCCAGACTGCTGGGGGGTGGGGGTCCTGGGGGACATGTGTGGGGGCATGCTGGCAAGTGACCCTGACTGCTGGGGGGGTGGGGGTGCTCGGGGACATGTATGGGGGCCTGCTGGCAGGTGCCCCTGACTGCTGGGGGTTGGGGGTGCTGGGGGACATGTGTGGGACATGTGTGGGGGCCTGTTGGCAGGTGCCCCACACTGCTGGGGGGTGGGGGTGCAAGGGGACATGAGGGGGATATGAGTGGGGGCCTGCTGGCAGGTGCCCCTGACTGCTGGGGGGTGGGGGTGCTGGCGGACATGTGTGGGACATGAGTGGGGGCCTGCTGGCAGGTGCCCCTGACTGCTGGGGGGTGGGGGTGCTGGCAGACATGTGTGGGACATGAGTGGGACATTAGTGGGGGCCTGCTGGCAGGTGCCCCTGACTGCTGGGGGGTGGGGTGCAAGGGGACATGAGTGGGACATGTGTGGGGGCCTGCTGGTAGGTGCCCCTGACTGCTGGGGGGTGGGGGTGCTGGCGGACATGTGTGGGACATGAGTGGGGGCCTGCTGGCAGGTGCCCTGCACTGCTGGGGGGTGGGGGTGCAAGAGGACTTGAGTGGGGGCCTGCTGGCAGGTGCCCCTGACTGCTGGGGTGCGGGGGTTGCTGGGGGACATGTGTGGGACATGTGTAGGGGCCTGCTGGCAGGTGCTCCACACTGCTGGGGGGTGGGGGTGCAAGGGAACATGAGTGGGACATGAGTGGGGGCCTGATGGCAGGTGCCCCACACTGCTGGGGGGTGGGGGTGCAAGGGGACATGAGTGGGGGCCTCCTGGCAGGTGCCCCTGACTGCTGGGGGTGGGGGTACTGGGGGACATGTGCGGGACATGAGTGGGGGCCTGCTGGCAGGTGCCCCACACTGCTGGGGGGTGGGGGTGCTAGGGGACATGTGTGGGGGCCTGCTGCCAGGTGCCCCTGACTGCTGGGGGGTGGGGGTTCTGGGGGACATGTGTGGGACATGAGTGGGGGCCAGCTGGCAGGTGCCCTGCACTGCTGGGGAGTGGGGGCGCTGGGAGACATGAGTTGGTGATCATATTGCAACGTGACATGTGGCTTGGCTGGGGGGCATGCCCATGGTGGATGGGCTGCCTGCGGGACATGACCAGGGGTGCAGGGTTGTCCCCTGTGGTGTGGGCTGCCTACAGGGGCCGTGGAGGGGGTAGAGGGGACACCTGGGAGGACCCACACTGTCAATTCACATGTAGGACTCCCTGCGCACCCCTGAAATACATGTACCCAGGCCAATCGCGTGTGAAACTTCCCGCGTACCCCTGAAATACACGTACCCAGGCCATCGCGTGTGAAACTTCCCACGCACCCCTGATATACACGTACCCAGGCCAATCGCATGCGAAACTTCCTGCACACCCCTGAAATACACGTACCCAGGCCAATCGCGTGTGAAACTTCCCGCGCACCCCTGGAATACATGTACCCAGGCCAATCGCATGTGAAACTTCCCGCGCACCCCTGAAATACACGTACCCAGGCCAATCGCGTGTGAAACTTCCCACACACCCCTGAAATACACATACCCAGGCAAATCGCGTTTGAAACTTCCCGTGCACCCCTGAAATACATGTACCCAGGCCAATCGCGTGTGAAACTTCCCGCGCACCCCTGAAATAGACGTACCCAGACCAATCGCGTGTGAAACTTCCCGCGCACCCCTGAAATACACGTACCCAGGCCAATCGCGTGTGAAACTTCCCGCGCACCCCTGAAATACACGTACCCAGGCCAATCACGTGTGAAACTTCCCGCGCACCCCTGAAATACACGTAACCAGCCCAATCGCGTGTGAAACTTCCCGCGCACCCCTGAAATACACGTACCCAGCCCAATCGCGTGTAAATCTTCCCGCGCACCCCTGAAATTCACATACCCAGGCCAATCGCGTGTGAAACTTCCCGCGCACCCCTGAAATACACGTAACTAGCCCAATCGCATGTGAAACTTCCCGCGCACCCCTGAAATACACGTATCCAGGCTAATCGCGTGTGAAACTTCCCACGCACCCCTGAAATGCACGTACCCAGGCCAATCGCGTGTAAAACTTCCCGCGCACCCCTGAAATACACGTACCCAGGCCAATCGTGTGTGAAACTTCCCGCGCACTCCCATGATACACGTACCCCACTCGCACAGGCCCTTTCGTGTGTGAAACTTCCCGCGAATCCCGTAATACACGTACCCTGCTGACATTGCGTGTGAAACTTCCCGCAAACCCCAGTAATACACGTACCCCACTCGCACAGGCCCTTTCGCGTGTGAAACTTCACACGCACCCCAGTAATACACGTTCCCCGCTTGGCGTTTGCTGTTTGGCAGCCCTTTAAACTGGTCCCGGGTAAGCGCAGCCCTTTGCGCTGAATTGGGAATTTTGATGGCTTTTCCTTGCGCGAGGGCGTTCTTGGGGGCGTAACTGGCGCTGCTGCAGGGTCGCTGCACCACTCTGCGCCACGGCTGGTTTTGGAGGCTAAAATCCATGAATACGCTGTGCGCAGAAATCGATTTTAGCGCACACGGCTGGCTGGCGCAGACGTTCGCACGCGCACACTATGCGCCAGCCGCGTGCGCCACTTTTGTGCGAAATTCTATGAATTACCCTGTAAGACTACAAGTGACAATACAAATTCACCTTTGGTACAAGCCTGTACTACACAGTAAAGTGGTAGTGATGGCTGAACAGCCAGACTTATCTCAAGAGCAAGTGAGCAGTATCAATAGTTACACAAAGGACAGCAATTACTATGATTCAAACAAACACTGACTCAAGGTTTCTGAGTAAAAGAATATACATTTATTTACACATCAGTTGTAAAACATTTCACTATAGTAAAGAAGTTGAGAAATCACACTCTTAATACACCACACCACTCCCAATAGATTTTGGACAAGTTAAGCTAAAAATTAAGTGCAAGCAAAATGGCACTTCAATAATTTAAAAGGGAGGGAAAGAAAATGTTAGACACAAATTGAGCACCACCAACAGGCAAGTAAGCAGGGCAATCTAGAAAAACGAACTACAGTGAGGGAATCAAATCAAAAAGGCTTCGGGCCAAAGTCAAGATCACACAGTTCAGGGTAGTTCGCGGTTAAGTCTTTGCCAAGAGTTTCGGATGGGGTTGGTCGGCAGAAAAGTTACTTTAAAGAGTAGAGAAGGACAAGCCCTCAGATTGGGGAAAGGTTTCACACACCTTCACCGTGGCTGCAATGGAGAAGCAGCTGTATCTGAGACGGATGTTCCTGGCAGGTCCTGCAGGCTCACGGTTCCTGAAGCGACTGTCGGACTGACACAAAGTAGGAAGACTGGAGGGTCCTGCACTGCCCAGAGAAGAAAACAGCAGCAGAGCAAAGCAACGAATAAAAGGTGTGTTCCTTAAATGGTTTTTTGCCATGCACTAAAATTGGGTGCACAGATGGAATAGGATCACTGCTTTGCATATTAACAAGCATTAGTTTATGGTCTAATTAATGAATCTGTGGGGTTTCCACCTTCCCATTCCTGCTCAAATTGCTATCCAATCAACTTGCTTCCTCCTGAATCCACACCTCCGTCCATGACCTGACCTATGACATTGTATGCTATGGTTTTAAATATCTCAAAATTGGTATGATTTTGTTATTATCAACATATTGCAACAGCATACTATTGTATGTGCTATTTGGACAAATATATTTTCTGTTGACAATTTGTTATTTAACCATTGTGTACGATGTGAACAATGTGCAAATGCTAATATATCTATGTTGATTATCTGTTACTTATGTATAAATAACAGCCTTGAGAATGACCATCGGGTCGAAACATGTGTCGGCTGTCTACAATCTGAAGAATAAATACCTTTGAACTAACTGATTGACTGTAGCAACACCTGCTTTATATTAGTGAACTCTTATAATTACAGGGGTGTATTGGGCGCGAGCAACCTTCCCGTTTCTAATTCATATGATCATATTTATCAAACTCTGTGGGAAGTAGATGGGAAGTAGACACTCGCTGCCACACTCACCATGTATTTTGAACCATAATAATTTCCCTTTTTCCTATTTTCCTGGAAGATTGAACTGTATACCTATAAATCGAGAGTGGTAACTAGCGCACTTTCAAAGATCGATCCCACACCAGTAATAGCTTTCTTCTTTTGAACTAACTTCACTTCCTCCTGCTTTCTTCTTATTCTGCACCTCTATTAATCAGCAGTGATGCACGATTGTCAATTGTATTTCTGGCCATGGCTTCACTTCCATTCCCTCCTGTTTTTTCAATTGCCGTTGCACTGGCTCGGGCAGCCCCTGACACAAGTTTCCTGTCGCCATCTTTCCTGGATTTCTTGAATATAAGCAACAGGGCCTTCACCCTCCTCTATTTTACAAGTCACAACCGCTCACATGTCTAATGTATCGGGGTATTGCAGTCTGAGTGCCCGCCATACATCTGCTCTACAATTATTAAATGGCGCTCCATTGTGTGTTGTGTTTTGAGCAGTCACACCTGCTTATCCTGCTAGTTTCCAAATGTCATCAGCTCTCTTCCCCAAGAATAGCCGCTAGCAGGCCTTTTACGTCACCTATAGCTAAGCTCATTCCTGATGTCATTCTATCCAACTCATAAATTAATTTCGCTGCACCAGAAGTCAAACTTGGAAATTTACACCTTAATTTATCTTCATCCATCTGTAGCCATGGTATATATTGTGGCCGTCCTCCCCCTTTTCCAATAATGGGAATTGTGACAATCCCGGGATGTAATCATACTTGCCTACTTGTCCTCTAAATCTGCCCATATCCCCCATTTCTATATACTTGTTTCCTTTGAAAACCTGCATGCGCCTTCTCTTTGCGCACTCCCATTCTCCTCCTTTTCTTCATCTGACATCATTATGCCCCAACTTTTATGGCTGTTGTCTTTCTCCACATCATCGAGGTCTAATCTGTTTAAAGACAATGTTTCGTGCTAGTCTGTCATGATGTCATCTAACCTACCTTCAGTTCCCCTTAATAGGGAACCCTATGCATTCTCTTGCGTTTTATACGAGTCTGTATCCCTTATTTGCCTGTATAAATTCCCAGGCCTTTGCTCTATATCATCTGTGTCCTGCCCACCAGTCCATGTTGATCTCGGCGTTCCGTACAGCACCCTACGGGGCTGTTGTGACACGCTCTATTTCTCCAATTGTTTTCATGCATCAATCGGCACTATGCTCCTATAACATAAGTACTCTATCTCATCATCTTTTAATCCCCTACTACTGTTAATTTCTTCTTCTCTTCTCCCCATTTCCCTCAATTCATCTTAATCTCCCCTTCTTTGCAACCTATGTACTTTTATTCTTTGGGCTTCTGTCGCTTCTTGTTTCTTCTGTTCTAATCTCACCTTTTCTTTTACTGCCTCATATCTACTTCAGTCTTCCCTTTGTTTGCATTCTTTAACCCTCTCTTCTTTGCATGGTCTTTCCTCTTCCTTCTCTTTCTTTTCCCGCTCTTTTCGCTCTCCTCTTTTTCTCAGACCTCCTCGATGCCCTTATCATCTAGCTTAAGCAGTATTTGTCGTCCTCCCACCCATTCATTCTGTGCTATCGCTAGTCCCTTTGATGTATCCTTTATTTCTTTCTGTTTCATTGATTCTTCCTCTATCGCCATCTGTCTGTCATGCCTGTCTTTTCTCTCATCATGCTGTTTACTTTCATTGCGTGCTAATATATCTTTGTGTTCTTTGCTCTTGCTATCTTCCATATTATCCTCACTACTATAAGCGGGGGGTACATACATTGGATTAACATACCCTGCTTATTCTTTTAGTTCCTTTTATGGGTAAAATCCCTTCTCCTCTGTATCTGCGCTCTTATCTTCGGGAGGAAAGGGGAGCCAATGGCATTTTATCCCCCCCTTTATGGTGATTGAGCATCCACACCCTATAGGCTGGATCTTCTTTCTCACTCTGATATATTTTCCATAGCTCTAAAATGGGCAACCTTTTCTGCAACTTTTCCCCCTTATATGTGGCATGCAAATATGTCATCATATTCTTCAATACAGTTGTTGACAGCAAACCCTCCTCAGTCCATGGCATGAGTGTCTTATAGGTCGTGCCTTGAACCCATTCTGAATGATATTTCCTTATCGTCACTGTGTATCTCGGTAATGTCCTACACAAATGTAAAAGAGGTCCTCCCCATGATAACGGATCAGTTTCTATCGTCAATACTTACCCATTTTATTATTCGATTATTTATATTATCAAACTTATCACTCTGGTCAATTGGCACAGGCACCATCAATCACTTTTTATAATACTAATCAGAAAATATTTTAACTGCTAATTGTTTTATTTTAAAAATCTATGCAATGATACTGTTTGTTCCTTCGTTTACACTTTCTGTCAAGTTTTATCATCTCATTCTTTAATATTTAGTAATTTAAGAGTCTCTCCTTTATTTATATATTCATTTACTTTGATTTTTCCCTTCCTGATTGATGTTAATCTCTTTGTCCAAATTTGCACAATCGCTTTCATTTTTTACTATCTTTCTATATTTATTAGTCTAGACCCAATAAAAGATTTATATTAACATTTTTATAACCCCACAAATGTGAACTTTTTTAATTGTACTGTGTACGCCTTCCTTTACTATTTTTGTAAATGTGTATCCTTCCTCTATTTCACTTCATTTTGGAGTTTGATACACACTCTTCTGCGGGCCTTGCCTCAGGAATCTTTATCACCCTTTACTTTAGTGCATACCCTTCTATCCCCTTGGAACCAGGAATCGAGGTATCTACTTTTCTTTATAATCTACCAAAAAATTCCTGTTACTTTTTACACCTATTTTTTACAATATAACCCCCCCCCCCCTATTTTGTGCCAATTTTGTTGTACTGCTTACATCCGAAACTCAGTTGCACTCCTGCCGGCATCGACTCTCCATCAATCAACTAGTTTGCCTTCCATCCAAGGGGCACCTTCAGGACCAGACAGGAATTTCGTCAAAGGGGGACCTGCCGAGCAAAACTTTTTGTATGTGACTCTCCGTGCCGATCTCCACAGGAAGCTCTGCCGTCTTCTGGCTACTGGTGGGGGCAGCCAAGCGTCCGGGGGTCTGGATCTGGCCTAGGTCGACTATACCGTAACTGTCATGATTCCTGCCCCTCATATCCCCAGCCCTCCAAGATGTCAGGCTGGAGCCAGCCCATGATCACCTACATGGCCCTCAAGGGCCTCTCCATCCTCCAAAGACTCACTTGGAGTCAGATTTGGCACTTGTGGCACCAGACTCACTCACTCCCATATGATAACATTGGGGATTGGACTTGTAGTGCATTGATGGGGACAAGATGGATGCCCCCACATATTTTGGTTCCCAGAACTGCATGTGCAGTCTAGTGTTTTGGGTGTGGTTCAACCCAGAGACACCTGGGATACCAAGAGACTATTTAAGCCACGCACAGGCTGAGAAACATGCTTTGTGTTTTCTGCACCTGCAGCGTGACACTCACCGTGTTCGGATCGGTCTCCAGTAGGCCTGCATCTTTCTTCTGCGCTCAGCTCCTGCAAGAACAAGAACACTGTTAGGAACAGCCTTACCTAGCAGCACCTCTGCCCATCATTCATCGCTCCTTCTGTTCTGCGGGCATCTTCGGCAGTGTCATTCCCATCCCGGCACGCCACTTCCTAAGGAAAAGGGGAAAGAACAGAAAAAAGGCATTAGTTAGCATTCAGCAAATCTTTGCTTATTTTTTAAAGACTGTACGAGCTTCAAACGCTTACCTGAATCCCAGCCACTCTGGGGGAACTCTGTCTCCGGAACTTCTCATCCATCTGCAAGAGGGAAAAGACACTCCAGGTTAGTGTGGAAACATCTAGAGGCGCCGTATACCGGGCTTACTCACTGCATTTCTTCTTCATAACCGGCATCCACGCTGAAAACGTTGCAGCACCTAAAAGACACAGAAAAAGAACTAGTTCAATACAAATACAAAAGGGTTGCATCGCGCATCGCGCTCTCACTCACCTTCAGCGCTACTCATATCAGCAGCACATCGCCATCCCCGGATGCCGGCCATCATCTAAGGAAGGAAAGGAACGAAGTTAGAGAACTGTTCAAAAGACTCATTATACTTATCTGTCGGACTCTTGCCAGTGAAGTAGCTAGGCAGCAACGAGCCTGCATCAATCAATGCGCCACTGCACTAAAAGCAGGACGGAGAGCACACTTTCCAAGAAAACAAGGCCCAGTCTCCAGTCGAGTAGACTGCAGGGAAGGGTTCGAGGTCGTAAGAGGTCAGAACAGGCTGAGTGACGTCCCCGTGGACACCAGGTGAGTGTTACAGTAACCATCAGCACTGCTATTAAATTTACTCTAGCAGCTTGAAGCATCTTTTGTGCTAGACGGAATTACAATAATGATCCCAGACCAAATAAGTGGACAGACTCAAGAAATATGGCTAAATTCTACTTTATCCTTCTTTAATAAATTGGGAAAACTCATAGACAATGGACTGATGCTTGTACACTCGCAACTAAACTTGATTACATGGAGGTCTTAAACCTCAATATACGTCATCTATGAAGTCATTCTAAATGGCAAAATATAAAACCTATTGAGGGAAGGGATTGGTTAAGGGAACATATCTACTTATCGAACATATAAGAATGAGTGCATCATTGGCTACCCCTTACCTGTTGGGCACATCTTGAACTACCTTTAAATACATAAAGTACTGAGTATAGCATACAACAGTGGATTTGTCTCTGCAACATTGTATATTAGGTTGTCCCACAATCCCATTGATTGGTTGGCATACTATCCCAACCTTGGACGTTTAGCTCCTTAGCAGCATGTACATGAAACGAAACTTAGGTGTTTGAATCCCATTTCCCAATTAGACACCATCTCTCATCGGTAGGCCATAAGCCAAAGTCTTCCATTTGTAGTTGACCAGGTTGCCTGTGCACTGTCCTGGAACTTTCATGGGAGTGTGAGCACATCACTATCTTAACTTGAGGCTCTAATGAATAGCCCTTGTTTTCAACTTCAGAGTAATATCTGAAGAGACCATGAATTTGGCAAGATCAACCTTCTAGTTACTGCTATTTGTTTTAATATGCAGGGTGCTGTTACTCCCTTTGGCCTCTAGAGACTTGCACACTCTATCACATATGAACTTTGTATACTTTTAATTGACCAGCAGTTTGGCTCTCACACATGTTTTCTTCTTCTTCAATCTATGAAGAATGTCCCACATCCAGAGCTTATCCATGTACTCCCTTCGAGGTTTGTGCTTATCTCTTAAAATAGCATCCTTAATTCTGGGCCAACTTTGACTCATCGTCGGTTCTGAACACAGAGCTGTGTTTCTGCATCTCCTGATTCTACAGCCTTGGTCCGTCCCTGGGGTAGCTTGGTTAAGTGAGCCAGAGCCCATTTTCTTATCATGGCTGTCTTTCCCACATTTTGTATACCTTTATAGCAAGCTTCTATATGTTTTCTATCTACCTTACGTTACTGCATATTTACAGTTATTGGCAGTGTGTTATTTCATCTTCTTTATATCCACGATTACTTTGGCTTTAGATCCATTTTTCTCTTGGTGCTTCATTTACCTTTTTACTCTTAAGTATTTTCATATCGTTTCAACTTAGGTTCATGTATCTTCTTTTTGACATCACTCTGTCCTTGTCAGATTTCACTTTATCGGATGGCCATGGTGTCCATAGGTGCGTTCTGACACCCGTTGATATGGCATCCTTCTACAATTTCAGCGCGAGGGTACAATCTGTCTGGCTGTCTGATTGCATAACCTCTCGAAAATACACAATGCGGTACTGGAACAATACAGATGGGGTCCAATTTTCTTCTCTTCCCCTGCTGTTCCAATAGGACAGTGATGAGGGGGCGGACCCAAGTGAGAAAGCACCTACCTGTTCCTCTACAAAACTATAATTCTATAATTCTTTAGGCGTGAGCTGCGCAACTTTAACTCATCACTGTTCTAGGATACTTGCATAAATTCGCATCCCTCCCTTACTCATTTTTCTACTCTACGTACACCATTTGCTCATCTCTTGCTTCTAGTCTTGACCAACTCTATCCTCTTTCATCCTTTCGCCCCACTCGCATACCTGCCCAACCTTGGCTTTCTCCCCATCTCTCATCTATGCGCCGTCTTCTTCCTCAGCTCAAAAGGTGCTGGTGCAAACTCTGTTCCCCAGCCAATCAGGCCACCTTCTTCTCTTACCACTCCCTTTATGACAATTGTATTTTTCAAACCCTGACTCGTCTTCTTTCTCTTCCTACACCTGATCCTTCCATTGCATCATCCCTATCTGCATCCGTTCTCACTAAAATCTTTTCTTCTAAAGTGCACTCGCTATGTCAGGACATTTTACTATCCCCTTCATACAACCCTTCTTCTCTATCCTTCCGAACACCCTCTACTACTGTTTCTAACTTCACTCCTGTGTCTGACTCTGATGTGGCCTTTCTTCTGTACAAAAATCACCCTACCGCTGCTCCCAGAAATCCTCTTCCCTCCTTACTTATTCCTAAAGTCTATCCACTCCTGGTACCTTTTCTCACCTCCTTTTCAATATCTGTTTCGCTACCTCAATGTTTCCATCTGCCTTTAAACACGCAACCATTGTTCCTATTCTTAAGAAACCCAAAGCAAATCCTCTTCTTGTGTCACATTTTCATCCTATATCTCTTCTACCCTTCCTATCCAAGCTTCTTGAGCATATTGTCTATTCACAAATTTCATCTTTTGTATATGATCTATCCCTCCTTATCCCCATTCAGTCTGGTTTCCGGCCCTGTCATTCTACTGAAATAGCTCAGACCTCTGTACTCATTTCTCTTCTCATTGCCCGTTACTCGAAACATTCTTCTGTCCTTATTCTTCTTGACCTTTCTGCTGCTTTCGATACGGTGAACCACTCTTTGCTTCTTGACTCTCTTTCCTCTTTTGGGTTCTGTGGTTCTGTTCTATCCTGGTTCTCTTCTTACTTATCTAATCAAACTTTTGGCCTATCCTGGGGCGGCAATACCTCTCCTTCTCTTTCTCTCGATCACGGAGCCCGACAAGGCTCTGTTCTTGGTCATTTTCTTTTTTCCTTGTACACCTCTTTTCTCGCTCCTATTATCTCTTCCTTCGGAGTATCACATCACTTCTATGCTGATGATACTCACCTCTATCTTTCTTTCTCATCTTTCACACCTGACATCCAGCTCACCCTCTCATCTTGCCTTACTGCCATCAAGTCCTGGATGACTTCTAATTTTTTTTTACCCTAAACGCTGGTAAGTCTGAAGTCCTTTTCTTTCCTGCTAATGTTCTACCATACTCTTCTCCTCCTTGTTCTATCCCCTTCCCTCCTTCTCATCTCTCTATATCCTCACTGCTCGCAATCTTGGTCTTTATTTTGACTCTAATCTTTCCTTTTCCCATCATATCTCTCTCATCATATCTCTCTCACCTCACGTGCCTGTCGTTTTCATCTCTACAATATATGCAAAATTTGCCCTTTTCTCACTTTTCATGCCCCTAAGCTTCTGGTTTCCTCATTAGTCTTTTCTTGACTCTTCTACTGTTCTGTTCTATTCTTTGGTCTTCCCTGTTCCCGTCTTGCCCCTCTTAAATCAATCTATCACTCTTCTATTCGCTCACTTTGTCTGCTCTCTTACCGAGACTCAATTTCCTCTTCCCTTGACTCTCTCGGATGGCTCTCTTTTCATTCCCAGCTCAAATGCAACTTCCTCTGTTTAGTATTCAAATCTCTCTATGGCCTTGCCCCCGAGTACCTTGCTTCTCTCCTCTCATTCTACTCTCCCCCTTGTCCTCTCCGTTATGCTGGACTTTTCCAACTTATTGTTCCTCGTGCCCCCTGTGCGCAATCACGCTTTCGATCTTTCCAACTTCTCACCCCCCTTCACTGGAACCTCCCTTCTCCTTCTCTCCATTCCATTTCCTCCTATTCTCTGCTTTGATCTTCCTTAAAAACTCATTTACGTCAATCATCTGTTTGATTGTTACTGGTTGATTTTGAACACCACCTTCTAATGCTGTTTTTAATGTAATGCTCACTGTTATCTGTGAAACGCTTTGGTAAAAAGCACTATATAAAATATAATAAAAGACAAATACAAAAATACTATAATAACCAAGAGGTTTGGGAGAAAAAGGTGTGACAGGTCAAAACAGTCACTTTCCTTCTCCTATAATTCAGTCATTCTTGCATAAAGGTATGTAGCGCATTTGCAAAGTTCAGCCCATTCAGATATTCACTCTTCAGCGCATATTCTCCCACAGTGCACTTCATGGTGCCCACTTGCATCTTTTTTCTAATTCACATCCTCATTTTTAACTGTACATGTTCATATCTTCACTTCCAAAGTTTAGCATATGTAAATGGTATTTGTTTATTCTTTATTTTATTTGGATTTGTATTTAGCGCTGACCCCACCCAGAGGGTCTCGATGAGCCTTTCATGGTTCAAAGTTTGGAAAGGTGGGCGTTGAAAAATAAGTTACAAAATGTTTTCAGGAAAGGATAAGAAGATTAGGATAGACAAGTGATAGCCTTGGAGGAGGGAAGGGTTATGTGTGGAGAAACAGGGATGTTTTTAGCCACATATATGTGAATAGGTAAGGTGTTCCATGCACTGGGTGCCCAGTGGGTAAGTGCTTGTTTTTGTATGCATGTCAGTTTGCTGAGTGGAATGTGTAGACAGTGTTCGCTGGCTTGTCTGGTTGTGTGGGTGATGGTTTGAGTTTGTCATGAAGGTAAGATGGAGCTTTGAGATGCATGGCTTTGAATACAATCCAGCATCCTTTAAAGGCAAATCCCTAAGGTATGTGGAGCCAGTTCAGCTGGTCCAGATTTGTGGTGATGTATAACTGTTTGGGGAGATGGAGTATGAGTCTGGCTGCTGCGTTATGTGTGGCCTGCAGTGGGGGAAGGGTGTTGTTGGTGAGTCCAATTAGGAGATCGTTTCCATTGTTCTGCTTAATGAGAACCAGTGCTTGGTCTTCAGTGCGGAAGTCATTAGGTGTAAAGATATGTCTGATTTTGTATAGGAGGTGTAGTTGTATATTGCATGTTTTGGTGACAGCAGCTATGTGGAGTGTGAAGGTAAGGTGGGAGTCAATGATGAAGTCAATGGATGTGAAAGGTGTGGAGAGGGATATGTGTGTGTTGTTCATAGCAGGTTTTTGGATCCAGGGGGTGAGGTTGAGTTTTTGTTTTGAGGGTGGGGGAGCAGATGAGGACGTATTCTATTTTGGAAGGGTTGAGTTTGAGGAAGTGGGTGGCCATCCAGTTGGTGATGGTGGAGAGACAGGTTTTGGGGGGGGTGGAGTTTTGAAGGGGATGACATTTTGAAGTATATTTGTGTGTCATCAGCATGTTCGTGAAAATGGATGCTGTGTTTGCCAGGGATCTGTCCAAGGGATTCAACATATAGGTTGAAGAGGAGTGGAGATAGAGAGGAGCCTTGCGGGACCCCATATTTTACTGGGCTGGGGTCTGATTGATAAGGGGGCATGGAGGTAAAGTTTGTCCTGTCAGTGAAAGAGGAGGTGAACCAGTCAGGTATGGTGCCAGAGGGATTCATTCTGTGGGCTGGGATATCTAGTATAATGGTGTGGTCAATGGTTTTGAATGCTACAGAGAGGTTGAGGTGTACAAATAGTGCTGTGTTTCCTTGGTGAAGCTGTGGAGGTCATGGATGATGTGAAGAGTAGGAGTCTCAGTGCCATCTTCAGGTCAAAGGTCCAATTGGAAGGGGTTGAGTAGGTGGTTTGTGGTGATGTGTTGTGGCAGTTGGGTAGTGACAATGTGTTCAAAGATTCTTGTGAGGAATGGAAGGATAGTTTGCATTACTTTGCTTTATTTCAGCTTTGCGCTATAAAAGCATATACACACACACACATACAATAGACCATTATCATAAAACATCAAAATATCACCAATAAATATCATTGCCAGCCAGTAAAATCACCTTTGAAAATACCTGATTTGTTAAAATACAGTAGCGATACTCAAACCTAACATCGCATTAATTGCCCTTAGGTTTTCATAATTTTTATGATGCAACAATGATCAAAACATCCCAAACAAAAAAAAACATGTGTACAGCCAATTCATTGTTTAGATGGATGCACGAGATTACGATTGCAAGAATATGAAGCAGGGATCTCAACATATAAAGTGTAAGTGCGATACGTAGTGTGAAGATGCAAGTAAAGCAAAATGTAAAGACAATAACATCACAGAATTATACCAATAAAACACATGCCTGGAGCTTCATGCCCCTTTAGAATGCCTAGAGGCAAGGACAATTAATTACAATTGTAGCTACACAAATTCTCAAAACTAGGGAGCTATGCAACCATGCCATTATGCAGCTCAGATTTAGCTGACTTTTATCTGGCCCTGGCCAGTCTACGCCTCTATGCGCTGTGGGGATAATTAGACACTAAATGGACGGCCAGGCTGTGCTGTGTCGGGCAACACACTAGCATGGCTTTGGCTGTTGTTCTAATACATCTAATTAAGAACAAGGGTTTCGGGTAGGTTTTCCTCAATCCTATGTCCTCCAAGTAAGTCAACATAAAATGGCCGATGCTCTCAGCTTGGTTACCACAAAATGGACATACATTAATGTTACATTTACTGCTCACTCTTCCCACAGATAGAATGCCTAGGTCCACCTTAGTGTAAAGCAGTCTCATGGACTTTGGGTTAACACTGTCCAAATACTCTTCATATCCAGGAGATTGCTTGTATTCCTAGTACATTCTTAACCCCAGTGATTGACGCACCAGGTTCATGATATCGCCAAACACCTTGGTCTTGAATGCACTTTTGAGAACATGCTTTTTTGATGTATCCATTAGCTCAGGGTGGGCCCAACAATAACTCTGCGCAATACTGCTAAATTCATTCTTAATATGCTGGAAGCAGTGGAGTGAAACCTTCCCTGGTTGCGCCATGACTTCCTCTGTGGTATCTCTGAACCTGTACAACTTAGTTGTGGTCCAGATCCTTGCCCAAAAGGAAACTGGCTTGGACTTGCATTGTAAATCCAATTTCTGTAAGTCCAATTCCAGGTTGGCCGGCAGGTTAGGTGCGCTAAAAGGTGAGATGTTTTTAATATTTTTTTGCTCGATTACTGTCAGGTTAATACAGTTAACGATCTCCCAGCGTTCAGATAAATATAATGCTGCCTGTCTGGCCTGCCAATTATATGCTTCTATGGACACTCTCACTGCCTCATTAAAATATTTGTGGGTACACTTAGCCATTGCCCCACTATACCGTGATAGGGTTTAGCCTGACTTAACAAAGTGTGCCTTCCATCTACACTCTTCCGTGACCCTTATAACTAAGTAGTCAGAGTTATCGACCTGCTCTCTAGGCTCCCCTTTTAACTTTAACCTATTCATGGCCTTTGTTTTTACCCTATTTCGCCTAAAAATGATGGCCTTTTCTTTCCAACATTAATCATCAGCCCATTGGCAGTGCAATACTCTGTAAAAGTGGATAGTTGAGATTTTAGCCCTCCCGGGCTGAGTGACATAAGAACCGTGTGATCAGTGAGCACGAGGATTGTTGTTTTTCTTCTTCCTCAATAGAGGCCTCTGACTTTCCCTAACAATTTCTCAATGTCGCCATTGATGGACAAACACAATCATATGGGGTAGGATAGTAGTGGGGCAGTCGGTTTCAGCGAGCGTGGGGTCGAGAGATTTTTTTTGAGGAGGGGTGAGATTTGTCCAGTTTTTAGTGAATTGGGATAGTACCATGCAAGAGACAGAAGTTGATGATGTTGAGTCATTAAGGAGCTAGGTTTCTGATGCAAGTGAATGCCGATTGAGGTAGGCATGCATCATCCAGGAAGTGTGCAGGTTTTGTTTTGGCAGTGAGGGTGATGAGGGTGTCAGTGTCGATGGGGTGGAAGGAGTCCCATGTCATGGGATGTTTGGGAGTGGGGGATGTGAATGGGAGAGCTGAAGGGAAGGTTGTCCTCATGTGTATTTTGGAGTTCAAGTAATTCCTGAGGTAGTTCCATACTGCAGTGGATGGGGGTGTGCAAGATGTGATTGGTGGTGTAGAGAAGGACTTGAGGATGTCGAATAGTTTCTGGGTATGATTGGTGGCAGATTGGAGTTTTTGGTGGTAATTGGTGGCTTTGGCATTGCAAATGGCTATTTGGTATTTGCTATAGCAATGTCTGAGGTGTGTCCTTGTTGAGGGGCATGGGTTCTTTTGCCAGGCTCTTTCTCAGCGTCTGGCTTCCTGTTTGAAGGAGAGGTGGGAACTGCTGACACATGGTTTGTGGTGGTTGTTGTGGGTTTATTGTAATTTGAGAGGTGCACTTTTGTTGAGTACCTGTGTGGGGAGAGTGTTTTGTTGGTGGAGAAGAATGGAAGGATATGTGTGTGTGGCGAGGGGTGGAGTGGTGCTACGGCTATTTGTCTGTAATGTTGTTTGGTTTGTCTCACTGGGGCCGAGGGGTATATGTGGCAGGTGGTAAGATTTTGTGTGGTAGTGTGGATGTGAAGGCAATAGTAAAATGGTCCAACAACGATACCCAGATTCAATTATCTACGAAGAAATGATTGTTACTTGAAATCAAAAGTTCCAGGATGTTGCCAGCAAAGTATGTGGGATAAGTGACGAGTTGTGTGAGATCATAAGGGGTGAGTGGATTGAGGATAGCCTTTGGTGTGGGATTGGTGTCTCGAAGTGAAGTACCGTGGTTGAAGTCACCAAGGTAGATGTTGTTGCATGGGGAGGTGTAGTTTTTAGTAATGAAGTCATCCATTCAGTGTGGAAGTTGGGATTGTGTGTAGGAGGGTGATAAATGTGGTGGCGAAAGGTGAGGTGTGGGCGTTATGGAGGGGAGTAAGTGAGAGAGAGTGCTTCAAATGATGTGTATCGGGTTGTGTGGGATTTGTAAGTGTGAGTGTGTCTTTATATATGATGGCAATGTCACCAACTTGTTTGTGTGGGCAGTCACTTTGGTGGATGAGATAATGCAGTGAAATCATGTCAGGGATAATAGGTGTGTGGTGGGGTTTGAGCCATATTTCTGTAAGGAAGGTTATATCTGGGGAGTGTGTGCTATTGAGTTAATCAATGTCATGTGTGTGAGCAGGTGCAGAGTGGCAGTTCTATGCAATTAGTCATTTTAGTGGAGGTTTCTGTTGGAGTTTGATTTGGATGTTGTTTGTGTGCTTAATGTGAGGCATTTTAATGAACATATGATAATTCCTCGTCCTACTTCCCCTGATGAGGCCACTTATATTTCCAGTGGAAAACTCTCCCCAAGTCCAAAAGTTGGGCAAATGCATGTTTTTCCTCATGAGATGATACAGAAGCACCTATAACTAATGTATTTTATCTTTCCAATTCTCATTAAAATGTGCTTCTGGAATACTGATTTACACTTTCTAGAACCACTGTAGAGCATTAATGCGTCGTCTAGTCACCATCCCTCTTGTACCTGTCATAACATTATAAGAAGCAATTCAGAAATTCATCCCCCTCAACACATGTAAAGTTGTTTTTCTAAAAGCTTTTAATTGTTTATTTGAAAAAGATTCAACTTCACTTCAAACTCTACAGCAAATATTTTCCAAAGTATCTCGTTTTGTAGTCAATTGTAACTGTGTGTTACATTAATCATGGTTTGTAAAGAAAGCAGTTACATTAAAAATAAGAGCAGCCAGCACTGCCGTTGCTGCACTTGCCTGTTTGCGTCTTCTTAGAAATAGTGAATGAATAAACTGGCCAAACCACTGCAGAAAGGGCATTAAGTGGGAAGGATCCCTCCCTGGCTCAGCCCTGGCTAGGTCCATACATATCTCTGTAGCTGTGGCCTAGAGGTAACTGCCTGACCTAATCCTTTAAGGATGTGTGCTAAATGTCAATGAAAAGGTGATGGATGACAATATTTCTCTTGCCCAGTAGATGTCACTGTCATCTCTGCAAAATGAGGTATTCAGTTTGAATAATTTGGAGTTAGATTATTTGCTTTCTTATATTCTAAATGGAGAAAATAAAATATAAAACAAATTGATTGATTGTTGCAACAGACGATTATATTAAAGTCTTGCCATTAGAATGAGTGAATAAAATGTGTTGATTGCTTGGAATGATGTATTTCCTTAAAAATAACTGATTCTAATCAATTATCTCTCGAAATGTAAAATGCAGGCAACTTGTTGAATCACAAGATCTCTGGCTGTTAATGTTAATACCGATAAAGCCACATTCCAGAATATATTGTTAGTTTGATTTAACTTATACCTCTTTAAATCGATATCGCTGCCTATCAGGCTGCCTCATCACGAGTTGGGCTGAAGCCCTTAAATGCGGTGGTAAGGGTATTACCGCCGCATTTAAGGGCTGGCCCTATTACGAGTTAGGCGCTAAATGGGCTATTTTACCTCCAGCTTTTTTCTGAAGGTGAAAATTGCATTTAGCGCCCTGTTTTCGGCAGTGTTACCGCTGGCTGTTTTAGCTTGCGCTTTAGTGCCCAAAATACCCCATTGGATCCAATGTACCCAATGGGGAATGGGGATTTACCGTTAACGCCCAACCTGTGATCTGGCAGTGACACTGCGGGACCGGTGGGCGCTAAGGCTATTACAGTTGGGTGGTATTACAGCTGGGATACCACCCAACTCGTGTTGAGGCCCACTCAAACCTGACCATGGGCCTCATCACGAGTTGGGTAACGGTATTATCGACTGTAATACCGCTCTGCCCAATCTTGACCCTGCAAAATTAGCACCAGACCCAAAAGGGAGCAGTGTTAATACAGCCGGCTGTGCACAGCCGACATTATTACAGCTGGTGATAACACCGCTGACAATACAGCGCGTTATCACAGACCTATCACAACCCCATTTCCAATGGTATTACCAGCAATAATACAGCTGGAATTACCCCCAGCCTCCAGCTGGAGGTAAATGAAACCAGGTGGCAGGAATAAAGGCACAGGTGCATACTATGCACACCAGAGGGCTACAAAAGACACACCCAGGCCCCAAGCACACTTTTCAACACCATGCTGCCATTCTCTGCTGGGAGCTTTGGCATGCATTTCCACATGCTGCGCCTGGAGCTACAGATCTCAGATGATGGACAACCAGGGTAGGGCACAGGGAGACCGGGGTGGTGGGGGAGGGAATGAGGATGAGGAGTAGAAGGAGACCTGCTGCCCCAGCAAGGCATGTACCCATTCCCAGGGTCAGGCTATCACCCTGGTCCTTCACTAACATCCACATAGTAACTGAGTACTGGCTGGATCGGGCGACCATCAAAGTGCTGCTAGCCATGACACAAAATGACATTGGGAGAAGGATTGCCATCCACACTGCGATGCCCCCACTGGTCAAGCTGGTGGCAGTCCTGCAGTTCCCGGGGATGGGCACCTTATAGCGCTCTGTGGCCATGATGCATGGCATGGCCCAGTCCACATTCAGTGCAGTCCTGGGTCAAGTGCTGGATGCCCTGCTGTGCCATGTAAACCAGCACATGGTACTGCCCACCACCCAGACACAGGTGAATGCCCTCAAGGCATGGTTCTATGCCATTGCAGTAATGCCCAACACCTTTGCAGCCATCGACTGCATCCATGTTGCATTGGTTGTGCCCCAAGTCCATGAGGCAGTGCATGAGGCAGTCTTTCGGAACTGCAAGCACTACCATTCATTGAATGTGCAGACATGTGTTCCTGACCTTAACATCAGCCACTGCTGTGCCCGCTACCCTGGATCCACCGCAACTCCATGAGGCTAGGCAACAGCACACTGAGTCAGTGTGGATAGTGGGTGAGTACAAACCCTGATAAAAATTCATGTGTAACCTGAAGTAAAAAAGTGGAGGTATCGCTACAGGGAGCATTGCATGGCAAGAGGAAACACTAGCTACACCTCTGCAGCACCTACAGCATTAACGGGGGGCATCCAAGGCCCATGCACAAGGCCACCACACCTAGACCCACACATGGTGATTGACACATATAGCTGCAAACACAACTACATATCATATCACAATGACCAGAATGCACCTGGAATGTGCTGCAGTGCAGATCCACACCCCATCACCCAACAGCAAGTTCACCCAGGTCCGCAGATAGGAATCCGAAGTGATAGGATAGCACTCCCAATTCTCTAAAGTACTGTGTTAAATTAATATCAAGGAGTAAACATGTACATGAACATCACAGAGAGAGTATCCCATTAGTGCATTCAAACATTTATCAACTGTTAAACCAAATTGTTGGTGCAATGAACATTGACCACCATCGAGTGATCAGGCACATCAAAAAACAAATGCCTTCTCCTGATCAGGTAGTCATAACAGTAGCACCATCCTGTGGGATCCCATTCACCACTGGTCCAGCTATATCCAAGGAGCGTTGCAGGTGAACCTGGGGCATCTGACTCCCACTGCCCCAAGTGCGATAATGGAAGGGAATATTCCTACACCCTATTATAGGTCCAAACTGTGAGTCTGTGCCTGTTCATGATGAGTACAAGTGGCACATGCACCCCCTTACCTGTTGTGCTGTCTCCACCCATGCCACAGTAGCAATCCAGTGAGCAGTGAACGGTCATCCACCACAGGAAAGGCACCACAACAACACAGGGTGAATGTACAGGACAAATAACACATGGCATGAAATTGGAAGGATCGACACCCATCACACATTGCATGGCCCTGCTGCTCACAGGAATGTCCATGGTGTGTTACGGCTGAATGTACTGAATCTGACAGAAACCCACGCATGGTAAAAATGCCTGATGTTGTCATCCCATCCCATGCAGGTGACTCATAATACCCGCAGCTCACCTGGCTGATAACCCCTGTGCATGACCCTGGAACACCACATGACCATGCCTACAACCATGCCCACAGCCAGACACGCACCTGCATTGAACATGCTTTTGGACTTTTAAAGGCATAATTCAGGTGCCTGGATTGCACTGGAGGGGCCCTCATGTATGCCCCAGACAAAGTAGGCAAAATCGTCTTGGCATGTGCAATGCTGCACGTCTGCCTCATGCGGAAAGTGCCCCTACTCCCTGACGCACTGATGATGACAAGGACCATGTGGCCGGAGCCAGGCCTGATGCACACAGGAATGGGTGGGGGAGGGGAGGCTGGCAATACAGGCACTGATTGACAATTATTTTCAGCACAGTGACACATAACACTACCTGTACATTTTGAATAAAGAACACTAGTACACAATCATGATTGTCCTTGTATTTTGACTGTTTTCAATGGACTTTAACATATGTGATTGCTGATTTCCCACATTTGTTCTGCAAAGGCAGAAAACCTCTTGCATAGCTCCTTGCCCTCTGCCTGAAACCTGTGAGGGATGATGTACATGCTGCAACCACCATTCTCGTATGATCATTGTCCCTGGCCATGGTCTTTGTAGCACCCCTTTTGGCACTGCTGATGGTCTTCACGTGCCGTTTGTGTCCTCTGGCAAGGCCCTCAATCCTGAGCTGATGTGACACTATGCCGTCAAGTAGTGCCATCAGAGCAGCCACCCGACTAGTAGGAGTGGTTGGGGTGGGGCGGTGCTGCCTGGGGGGGCTGTCCTGCCTGATGGGGGATGTACTGCCTGGGGGAGCTGTAGCGCCTGGGATTCTAAGTGATCCGACCGCGGCTGATTTTGCTGCAGCCGGAATGTTTGCATGAGAAAGGTGCGAACTACCAAAAGTTTGCACCTTTCTCATGCGAACACACTTACATACTACAGGGGCTGCAGGGGTATCCCCCGAAACCCCTGCTCACTATACTGTGAAGCATAGTGATCAGGGTGTTGCGGGGGGGACCCCTGCAGTCCCCTTTTTTTCATTTTTGTTTTCTTTTTTTTGCGGGTGTGCTTCGGGTGTGTCCCCCGCCTCAACCCGCTCACTATGCCACGCAGTATAGTGAGTATAGTGAGCAGGGTGTTGCCACTGCAGTCTTTTATTTTACTTACCTGCAATGCTACCACCAAAGGTTCAAACTTTTGGTGTTCGAACCTTTTGTGGTAGCATTTTACGGTCGTTTTTGTACGGTCTGACCTTTTTTTTCCATCCGATCGTACAAAACCGTGCCTGGTGGGGCTGTAGCACCTGGTGAGCCTGTCCTGTCTGGTGGGGCTGACTGATGATGAGCACATGAGACAGTGTGGCCTTGGGCTGTGCACCTCAACACGGTCATGGCTCTCCGTCGGAGTGCTAATTTACGGCACTTGCATGTGTTCAGGTGTGGGGGCCGCAGCTGCCTGCTGGTCGTCGCTGCTTGATAATGAGGCTGCTTCAACAGCCTCCTATTGGTCAGGCCTTGTGGGTTGTACCCTCAGTTTTGGTGTGGCCCTGGAGGCTTGGGTCATTGCTGTTGGCGTGGACCTGGAGGGTTTGACCCTTGGTGGTGGCGTGACACTGCTGCAGTGTTGATGGCGGGTGGGTCTTCCGCCTTGGTATGCCCTGTCGGCCCCTTCAAGGGGTGCTGGTGGAGGCGTGGGTGGGCGCTCGATGTGATGGCCGCACTACCTCATGCTCAAGGATGCCTCAGGTGATCAGGTGATGCCTGCATGCCTGTAGGAGACATATGGGATTGCACCAGGTCACATTCGCTCATATGTTTTTGCCTGTATTTCAGTACTCAGAGGGGAGGGGTTAAACAGGGCAGTTGAACTCATGAGCATGCCTGGTCTACTTGCATTTTGCAGTAGGTTGGTATATATGGGGCATGGTGCGGGAGGGGGGGCACACTTGAGAATGTGGCTGCAAGGTGGGGCAATGCGTGGGCATTGTTCTGGTAAGCATCTGGTTTACACAGCCAGCTGGCAATGGTGCACTGCTGTGCCCACACCATGGATGTGTGTTGCATGACACATGGATGTGTCCCTTGGCTGCCCTCTCCACAGCTCTGGCTCACAGCGGTGCAATGGCACATGGGTGCTGCTGTGGGTGCCTGTGGTGGCTCCCACACACTGCACCCAATCACAATTCCTGGCCCATGGATATACACACTGGGAGATGGTGTGGTGGGCTGTTCACATTGCATTTAGTATTGGGCGGTTCACTCACCTTCGGCCTCCTGGGTCGCAGCACCTGCCTCCGCCGCTCTTCCGACTCCCTCTATCCCTGCCATGTCGATGATGCTGCTGCACCGCTCCTCCCATGGCATGAGCTCTGGTGGTGGTGGCAGTGATCCTCCTCTGGTTGCCATGTTGTCAGTCCGGTGCTGGACTAGGATGCCCCTGACCCGGACCCGCCGGCCATTTTTGCATTCTTCCCCATCCCGGGGCACATCGTCATTTGAAGACACCTGCTTGCTGATGTCGTCCCAGATGTTATTGCGGCGCTTTGAGGTCATTTTTTATTGTTGGGCCCCATGCAACTCCTCAAAATGGGCTATCACTTCCTCCACAAGGACAATGAGCTCAGACTCGCTAAATATAGGTTTACGAATCCGATCCTGGTCTGACTTGCCCCTTACACGCTCCTGTGACATATTTTTCCTTCACTTGCTCTGGATGGCTAACAGGGGCTCTGATTTTTGATGGATTGTGATTTCCAAAATGGCTGCTGTAGTGTTTCCCGTTACGGCAGTGACGCATTTCCTGCAATCAATTACTGGGCGCTATTACCATGCAGTGTTAACGCACTATTAGGCCGGGATTTCGGGGCGTTGCCGTTATTTGTGTAGATGGGTATTAGCGTTAATGCAGGGACGTGTTGACATGTCCGCCGACTCGTGGTACAGCGGTTTCTGCATGCCTAATCCCGACGTTAACGCTAATAACGCTCAATGTTAATAATGCCAAGATACCGACCAAATCGTGATGAGGCCCCATGTCTGGTAGACTCCTTTGTTAGTGAAATAGGCCTTGCCTTTTTTTAATGGCGTCTAGGCTACTTGATGCTCTTAGACTGGAACTGACACTTTTTAGGCTCCAGCACCAAATATGTTTGTATGACTCATTAGGGTCCCTCCTCGATTTGTTATCCCACCTAAATCACTGATTGAATGTGATTTCAATGTGCTTGATCACACATGCACAAACGTGGCCTTGTGGTCCTTTAACAGTCCCATGAACTTAGTTTTGGAACCTCCACATTAAAACATAGTAATGGGGCAGAACCAGTGAGGCAAAAGGCCAGTAGGGCTGCCCACTCAAGCAGGAAGCTGCTAGGGAAGGGAACAGCCATGGGAAGTATTGGTGTCAGCATTGGTTGGGAAAATTGGACATGGCGACATAGAGTGTGATTAAAAAGACAGGTGAGGGACAGGGCAGAGAGTTACTCAATAACATGAAGTTGGGAGAGGAAGGCTTGGGAAGTACCAGCCTATCTGGTTTCAATACACACAAGAGAATCATGCCCTTGATGAGTGTCCGGCAGTTTTATGTCTGAAAAGGACAGAAACCTGCACAAGTTGGGCGATCAACACAGCGTGTTAATTGTGTTTAGTAAACCCATGCAAGTGTTAACCAGATCATTGAGATGCTGGACAAAATTATGTTCATTGTGTTTTTTTGTATTTTGGTGTAACTGTGTACACAGGAATGTACTTCATGTTCAGGTTGTATGCGTGAATTTTAGTGATTATGCTATTTTACTGTGTGTAGGTATAATTAAATATTTTTTGTAATACAATTGAGAAATATTATTGATATACTGACGGCGGATGATAGATCTATTATTTGTTGCAGACCATCCCTGGTAAATTGATGAGGCAATAATAATTGACACTCACTATTATACCTTCCTCTGCTTTGTTGCAGACCAATGTGCACAGTCAGCATAGCAGTGGCATGTTCCACGTTACCCAATAACTCGGCATAGCCAGATCACATTGTGCCCACTTAGCATTGCAGAGCCAGATTCCAGTATTTCCCATGAGCACCAGCATTCCAGGTACCATTATACCCAGTTGGCACAGCAGTGCCAGATTCCATTAAGGACAGTTTGCACAGCAAGGCCCGATTCCGTTATGACTACTTACTACAGCTAGAATAGATTGCACAAACCCCATTTAGCACTGCAGTGAGTTCAATGCCATAATGCTTGATATGCAGTAAGGCCAGATTCCATCATGCTCAGTTAGCACAACAAAACTAGATACCATCGGCCAGTTTGTACAGTGAGGTAATATTCCGTCATACGAAGTTACCACATTAAGGCCAGATTTCAGAAAGCCCAGAGAGCACACTATGACTAATATTCCATTTTGCCTACAGATTACATTAAGCTGGGCACATTGCCGAGCCAGCTGTTCGTAGTGCCGGCTGTGTTAACCGTACAAGCCAGCGTTTGAAGCAGCGAGACGTTGCACATACTTGCCCCTTGCCTCCATTTCCAAGCTTGCCTCCCCCAGCAGATACCCACACTTCCTTTAGCACCCACAATTCCAAGCCGTGGGTGCTATACGCTCTTATCTCATTAAACAAATTAAAAAATATAACTTACCTCAAATTCAATTATTCTAAGTTAGCACAGTCAACCAGATGTCGCTATGCTCAGTAGAGTAGGCCCTCTTACGTCCCTGTAGCACTGTAAGCCTAAACTGCATATGTCCAGTTGGTAGAGTAAGCCAAGGTTCCATCATATCCTAATACTCACAGTAAAGCCAGAGAAGCAAACACACCATTTAAAGTTGTCATGCTGTGCAGCAAGCGTGTCAGAGAGAATATACCGGAGTCAATAGTGTCCAGCTGCTATTGATTAAGTGTTCCCAGTGCCACTGGGGCTTCTACAGAGCAAACATTGGGGCAGGGAAGCGAACAGAAAGGATTAGCATTTTTCTTCATTAAGCATGTATCAATGACATTTCCCCATATTCTTTTAAATGGAAGCAAAACACGTCTTCTTGAGTTGGAATTTTTCTCAGCTGCAAAAGTCCTAATTTATGTCAACCAATTTGTATATCTGAATAAAACTGGCTCGTGCGAATAATAATCCTTTTTCCTTAGATCCGAATATATCAAGAAGTCTTCATCTAACGAAACAAGGAACTAAGGCAATTGTGGTTCAGTTCAGAATCAAATTAATCAGTTCTCAAAACTGCTGCCCAAAGTTAGTAATTCCATTGCACTATCCAATCATACGTGAAACAGTTCCCTTCTCACCATTCTTTGCTCATCAGCAACCACATTGTTTAATTATGGGTCAACACATATGGGCAAAGGACTAACAGATGTGCTGCTTTCTTTTTTCTGTTGGATAATGCAATATTCCAGTTTGGTTACATAACTGAAGTCACGTGACCAGTAGACACCCATGCCTGTGACCCATTCAGAGCATCCTGACCAGGGTAGACCATCTGGGGGCTGAGACATGGGCTTCCCCCCAAATGACAGCTCCCACCCCCTGTTGCAAGGTTCGCATGCCTTTGATGTGCTCTAGTGGAGCATGCTGGGAAATATATTGCACCTAGATAGATCCAGGAGGTGGGCAATGTATCGCATGTAGATGGATTTTCGGGGTGGACAGAGTGTGGCACTTGGATGGAATTTGGGGGTGGGCAATGCATTCCACATGGATGGATATTGGAGGGGCAGTTTGTTGCACCTAGATGGATCTTGGGAGTGGGTAATGTGTTCAATTTAGATGGATTTTGAGGGTGGGCAATGTGTCTCACTTGAATGTATCTGTGGGGTTTGGCAGTATGTTGCACCAGGATGGATCCTGGTGATGGGCAATGTGTTGAGGGTACATGTATCTTGGGGGTGGGCAATGTATTGCACCTAAATAGACCCGGGGGCAGGAAGTGTGTTGCACTCAGATGGATTATGGGGTAGACAAGTTGGTGCACTTAAAAGAATCTATGCGGTTGCCCATTTTGTGGCACAGGAGGTATTCAAGAGGGTGATCAATGTGTTGAACACAATGATCCGGGAAGATGGCTAATATCTAACGCATAGATGACTTATAAGTGTATCCTTGGTACTGCTCTATGCAGTCCATGAGTGTATAAAATGTGTAGATTTTGAGCGGTTGGCCAATGTGATGCACTTAGAATATTTCATGAGGTGACCTGGGTGTTGCTCTCAGAAATGTCACAAGGTAGCCGATATATTGCACAGATTGTAGCCATTTCCCCTAGAGCAGGGGTGCACAACTGATTTTGACAGAGGGCCGAAAGTATCTTGCATGAGGGCTATAGTGGGCCGAAAAGTAAATGTGGGCGGGGCGATAGGCGGGGCGTGGCAGGAGGCTTTTTAAACCCCCAATTTGTACTAAACACATGGAAAAAGAATGTTTTTGAGGGGTAACGATTTTTATTTGCATTTCAAACTTACATTTTGTACTACACTTTTTCCATTGTTATAATTTATTTCTATTTAGTTATTGTATCTCGCCTGTTTAATTAACTTATATATATTTTATTGACCCTAGATACACTATGCCCCATACACTATGCCCCATGGCCCCCTCACCCCAACCAAACACTATGCCCCATGGCCCCCTCACCCTCAACCAAACACTATGCCCCATGGCCCCCTCACCCCCAACCAAACACTATGCCCCATGGCCCCCTCACCCCCAACCAAACACTATGCCCCATGGCCCCCTCACCCCCAACCAAACACTATGCCCCATGGCCCTCTCACCCCCAACCAAACACTATGCCCCATGTCCCTCACCCCCAACCAAACACTATGCCCCATGGCCCCATCACCCCCAACCAAACACTATGCCCCATGGCCCCCTCACCCCCAACCAAACACTATGCCCCATGGCCCCCTCACCCCCAACCAAACACTATGCCCCATGTCCCTCACCCCCAACCAAACACTATGCCCCATGGCCCCCTCACCCCCAACCAAACACTATCCCCCATGGCCCCCTCACCCCCAACCAAACACTATGCCCCATGGGCCCCTCACCCCCAACCAAACACTATGCCCCATGGCCTCCTCACCCCCAACCAAACACTATCCCCCATGGCCCCCTCACCCCCAACCAAACACTATCCCCCATGGCCCCCTCACCCCCAACCAAACACTATGCCCCATGGCCTCCTCAGCCCCAACCAAACACTATGCCCCATGGCCCCCTCACCCCCAACCAAACCCCCCAACTCAGCACACACACAAACATGCACCAATACAGACCCGAACCCCCACCCCCCAACTCAGCACACACACAAACATACACCCATACAGACCCGAACCCCCCACCCCAGCACACAAACATGCACCCATACAGACCCGAACACCCCACCCCCCAACTCAGCACACACACAAACATGCACCCATACAGACCCGAACCCCACCACCCCCCCAAATCAGCAAACTCTCAAACAAGCACCCATACAGACCCGAACCCCCACCCCCAACTCAGCACACAAAAAACATTCAAATCAAAACATTCATACACATCCAACACCCCCCCACCCCCGCATCTCAACATACACACAAAATACATTCAAATACAAACATTCACACACCCCCCACATCTCAACATACACACAAAATACATTCAAATACAAACATTCACACACCCCCCACATCTCAACCTACACACAAAATACATTCAAATGCAAACATTCACACACCCCCCACATCTCAACATACACACAAAATACATTCAAATACAAACATTCACACCCCCCCCACATCTCAACATACACACAAAATACATTCAAATACATTCATACACATCCGACACACCCTCCCACCCCCGCATCTCAACATACACACAAAATACATTCAAACACAAACATTCATACACATCCGACACACCCACCCACCCCCGCATCTCAACATACACACAAAATACATTCAAATACAAACATTCATACACATCCGACACATTCCCCCACCCCCGCATCTCAACATACACACAAAATACATTCAAACACAAACATTTATACACATCCGACACACCCCCCCACCTCCGCATCCCAACATACACACAAAATACATTCAAATACAAACATTCACACACACCCCCACATCTCAACATACACACAAAATACATTCAAATACAAACATTCACACACCCCCCCACATCTCAACATACACACAAAATACATTCAAATGCATTCATACACATCCGACACACCCCCCACCCCCGCATCTCAACATACACACAAAATACATTCAAACACAAACATTCATACACATCCGACACACCCCCGCATCTCAACATACACACAAAATACATTCAAACACAAACATTCATACACATCCGACACACCCCCCCACCCCCGCATCTCAACATACACACAAAATACATTCAAATACAAACATTCATACACATCTGACACACCCCCCACCCCCGCATCTCAACATACACACAAAATACATTCAAACACAAACATTCATACACATCCGACACACCCCCCCACCCCGCATCTCAACATACACACAAAATACATTCAAACACACACATCCGACACACCCCCCACCCCCGCATCTCAACATACACACAAAATACATTCAAATACAAACATTCATACACATCTGACACACACCCCCCGCAACATACACACACAAACATAAAGCAAAACAAAGCCGACACACAAACACAAACAGACCACTTACTGGAGACGTGCTGGAAGGCAGGCAGGTAAGCTGGAATCGTACTACGGCTGGCGTGGTCCAAGGCTGAAATGCCTTCCGGCATCAAGCCTTATGGACCACGCCAGCCGTAGTGCTGGCCCTCCATTGGTGCAGCACACACGCATTACATGGCTCGTAGGAGCGACGTGATGCGTGTGTGTGCTGAGCCAATGAGGGCCAGTGTTTTCACCGGCCCGGAAGACAACAAAGACTTCCCTAATGGAGGGCGGCCGCCCTCCATTAGGAAAGTCTTTGTGCCTCGCGGGCCGGTCAAAAAGGCATGGCGGGCCGCAACTGGCCCGCGGGCCGTATGTTGTGCACCCATGCCCTAGAGGATCTCATGTTATTGCCTCCATACAGCACTTGAATAGGTTTGGGGCTGGCCAAGATTCTGCACCTCATTGATTCTATGACACTAACCAAACTATGGATTCTAGACTATTGCAGAGCGTGTCTATTGCATGAAATGCAGATGTTGGCAGAATGCAGCCATTATGGTCAATTTGAGATCCCATGTAGACTCTTCATGATAGCTGTATGCATGCAGAATAATGCCACCTTAATTTTCAAACCAGATGTTCATAATCTTGACAAATGCAGCAATTCTAGGCATTCCTATGTGTATAACCATTGCATTTCTCCTATCGCGCCCCGTGCTTATGGAATTAGCCAAAGCGCGGTCACACTCATGTTCGCATTTACCTTCAGGCCCAAATCGAACAACACTTTGCAACACCTCTACCATAAACTTTGACAATAAAAATTCCAACTGTAGACAAACAATAACTGACTATCCTCTTGCACCCCCCCCCCAGTTATTTCTCCAGTGTACCTTTCACCACCAATCCACATGCCAATTAGGCATCGGTGGCTAGCATAGACTTGGCCACCCTCATAACCTCTAAGTGCCATAATGCACACATGCATTTTAGCACCACCCACTCTCCCATACTTCGACTTCAACCTACAATGCGTTGAGACCATACCTATGGTGAAAGGTGCTATACAAATGACAAAAATGAATGAATAAATGAATAATCACAATTCCAAATGCCACATAGAACATATTTTCTTCTATCTCCATGTATATTTGAAAATGCAGTCCAAAAACCCAACCATGAGTCAGTCACTTGCAATGGAGATTTTCAAGACGTTGCAGTGTAACCAAACCAATACATGTTTGTTTCGGAAATGTGATTATAAAGGCTTGTCTGGTAGAGAGGGCAGTTTTCCATTTTATGAATGGCCCTAAAACATTATTGAGTGCTCGAGATATCTAACTAATAAAGTTTAAAGCGGGAATGGATCCAGAGCCATTGCATGAAACAATTGTTATCTAGTGGCTGTGGCTCCATTCCAGGTGTAGCTTTATAAGTTAGCACAAGAGGACTTGCCAATGTCGCTGACGTTTCACCAATGTACCAGCGTGCCAGTGCTGGGTTGGACTTGTTTGCATCTGCTGCTTCATTAAGTCTTGGGCAATGTGCCATTCGCCTCCTGCTATAGGCTGTTGTAACGTGATCCCGTGTCCAGGGTTTGCGCCATGTCACATGGTGTGCCAACCTTGTGGCTTGTCAAATAAAGGGCAGATAGGCTTCCCGCTTGACAGTCATTAGATACCAGACTCCTGCCTCAGTGCATTCCTTAAGTGCTGCGCCAGCGCCAAACTGGGGGCAGTGGTCCTGCCCTGCAGAGCCCTTCAGAAACGGGGCCCGGCAACCCCGGACCCCACAACATCTGGCAACGAGGATGTGATCCTTCGCTTCACTGATCCTGAACTTAAGGGGCTTGGCCAGTTCTGCCACATGATCTACATGGCCAAGCTCACTCCCACATGGTTAATCCGTGCCTGGCCAAAATGGGATGCAGCCTTGCCTCCTTGGCGCATGGTGAAGCTCTCTCCTGATCCTGATGGAGCCGGAGTGGCACTATGGGCCATCAAAACTGCTCTACTGTCGACCTCCCCGACTAGGGCCAGTGCCTCACGGGCATGAGCTGAAATGCTCTCCCTCAGCTCTCACGTCTCCATCAATGTGCCAGAAACTATCTACCTCCCCGACGAGGTCCTGCGTTTCACGGCCAGGAGCCTGATGGCAGCCCGGTTATAGCCACAAAGGGCATTAATGGATTACACTAATGGGATGTGGCCCATGACCGCTACCTACAGTTTGCTCTTCTTCCCAGGCCCGGCTCCAGCAGAGGGGCCAGGGGGGCCAGGCCCCCCCAGATCCAGCCCCTGCCCCCCCCTAGAAAGGAGGCCATGTCAGTGGTGTGATACACCACTAGTAACCAAGGGAGTGGGGGGATGGACGGCACTCTAAACATTAATCAGCAACCTCAAAGACATTCTGAGAGGCTGAACTGCAGGATTTGTTTTATTGCCCTAGACAAAGATCTATGCCCCACAGCCATGAAAGTACAAATAACCAGAGAGATGGAGAGCCACACACACCTCTAAGTGAGGTAGCACACATATTCAAGCAGGATGCCTACAACTATTTTCTCAAGCCTACAATCACAATGTTGGTTTCTGCATTTTAAATTGTGTTTATTTTTTGTGAGAATATGATTGTTTTTCACATCATGCTTAATAAAATGGTTAACTGTATCAAGTTATATAAATGACAGGTAAGATGCTTGAACACAGATTTCTGCGCAAGGTGCGTCACCTGACTTGGGGTCCTTACAAATTACATTCAAAGTATATATTCTGCTGCATTAACTACTTGAGTATAAGTGAAAAGATAAGGTTGGTTGTAACAAAAATGTAATTCTCGATGGGAGAGTGTAGTAAAATCAAAAAGTGATACATGCAGGGCTTTGAGTTAAACATTACCACTACCGTTGCTCTGCACAACATTCCATGACATCATTTTGCAGTATGTCTGTACCATTAGAGAAGGGGACAAGCCATTAGCAAATGACTTTTGGTGCTGCCACCAAAAGGTGCAGGTCAGTCTCAATTTCCATCTTCACTGGAACACAAGTAACCACATGGATTTTCATGCCCTGTGGTCTAGAAGTTTGGGACGGGCTTCTGAAATTAGTGACAGGACCAAGGCTGATATGCAAAAAATAGTATTCAAGGCTGGCCAGAGCAATGACGGTGGTTTTAATTGATTCATAGACTTTTTACCTATTAGGTACAACCAGAACGCATGCAGTGAAACACAGCTAGGATGGCGATAAAATGTGAGAAGAACACACATCCTATGGGTGTGTCTGTTCTTTTACCCACCTAATGACTAGCCATGGCTGTGTTAATACCTCACCAGAAAAACCTAACGTTACTAGAACTCTATGAGCAAGCTCTATAACAAAGTAACACCAAACATGTTGCTGTATAGGGCCTGTCAGTGTTATATCTCAGCATTCTTTTGAGTGTTTAATTACTTAATTATCTGTGTAAATAAGCTGCTGGTGTAATAAAATTCTCTTAATGTGTGTCTTCAACCAGTTGATTTTATGAGCAATATATTTGTCAATGCCTCTGTGATTGCACTGAAGTAATGTCTTAAACAAGCAATCACATTCCATCCGTTTTGGCTTGCTTAAAAGGTATTAGACATTTGCCAGGCAATGCCATCATATGCCCAGTTACTACCACCATTTTCCGGCTGTTCCCATCTTATGATCAGGTGGTACCCTTATGTGGTTCCCTTATGGAAGTGTCTGGCAAATGCCTATCCATGCCTAATCAAAAGCCCAAGCTGTTGGCTTTGCCGTTGCATGTTGGCTCCTGTTTGTCTCCCTAAGTTAATGTGTATATGCCCAGATGTGGGTGTCTTGCTGGCTACACCTTGGGAATCAATCCGCACTGAGCTGGTCCAACAAGGCCCTACCTGAAAATTATTAGGCTAGGTTTGCAAGTTTTGACAAGTTTCAGATCTTCTCATGCATACGTACCAGTGGGGCTCAGAACTAAATAGAATGTATCTTTGTTTGGAAGCCTAGTCTACTCTGACAGAATGTTTCATGATTCAAACTGATAAGTACTGACTTCATAACCTTAATCTGTTGAGTAACTTTACAGAGTTTGCAAAGTATGATGTAAATCCTGGGTGCTGGGTGTTTAGGCAGTGCCAGAAATTAAACATGAACACCCACAAAATAAACAAAAAAGAGGAGCGTGTTCTATAATGTTCCAGGGCAAAGTATATAAGGTGTACATCTTTTATAAATAAAATTCAGTATTTCAATATTTACTAAAGAGTACAATCAGAGGTGGATTTAACATTTAGACAAGGAATACATGCCAATGCTCTCCCCTGCTCTACCATCACCCCTCACATGCAAACATCAGGGCTGAACAGGCCCTACCATTGAGGTTGTATCTTTTAACACGTCTCAGAGGCAGATTATTTATAATAGGATGTGCTATGCCAAATATGCTGTTGATACTCAGTGTCTTTTCACTTTATCAGGTGACCACTCCAAAGACACTGAGGTCATTAATGCCACATACAACCAAATCCAGCTCTGGATGCTGTATAATGGCCTAGCCCTGAATAACTTAAAAACTGTGATTACTATCCTGAGCACTAGCCGAAAGTGGCGCCAGCTTGATCAGTCCTATTCATTCTTTCAAATCGCAGACTGTCTGCTACCTACTTTGAAAAAACAATAAAAACCTTGGGAGTCACGATTGAGGTCCCATATCAGCAGCCTAGTGTCAAACTCAACATTATATTACATTATACTTTTGGCACAACTCAGACCATTCCTTGAGGCCTGCAGTTGTGCCACCCTAGCCAGGGCGATCATTGGGAGCCGCCTGGACTTCTGTGGCAGCAGTCTACTTGGGGTAGGCAAAGGAGAGCTCAATCGTCTGCAAGCTGTCCAGTGCAGTTAGGGTTGTTATGGGGATGCGCAAAACAGATCATGTCTCAACAGCAAACAGAGCATTACATTGACTCCCTAGTACAAAGAGAATCAAGTTTCATACCCTTTGCATTTCAGGGGCTTACATGTATGGAATAAGCCCTTTTTATATGGCAGCACAGTTGAAATGACTAACAGCCGTAATCTAAGATCCAGTAACACAGGGTTGCTTTTCACCCCAAAGGCCAAACTGGTACAGGTGCAAAATGGATGCTTCCCAGCCACATTCCTCACTTGTGGAACATTCTCCTGCCTGATTTGAGGCTGTGTGCGAGTCTTCCCAGGTTCAAACGTGTCCTGAAAACCTTGCCTTTTGAGTAAATGGATCCTTGACCTCCACTAGTTTCTCTCAGGTTTCTCCTTAGGCTTCGCTGAGCTTTATGCTTTTTATTTTATGTCATGTCAGCGCTCTTATGCCCCCGGGCCACTGTCATTGTGCTTTAGAAATAAATTCAATAAATAAATAAATTAGAAATGAGAAAAGGTAAAAAGGCAGTGATCATTGCTGTGGCACTTAAAAAAAACTAAATAGGGTTTTAAGAAGCTGTTTAAGTGTGATTGTTAGGTGATTAGTAATTAAGGGGATACAGAACAAGCTGTGTGAAACAATAACCTTGACATGCATTTCATTTCACTTTGTGTCTGTAAGAGTTTTTTTTGTAAATTCTCATTCATTTCTATGCTGGAGTTTGTAGGCTTCCATTCAGGATGGGGAAAATAAAACTACAGTCTTAAGGGATTCTTTTCCAGGTCAAGCAGAGTGGAAGAAGTGGCACTAAATGCATTTAGCTACACTTTGTATGAGCTACAGGATTTGCCAAGCGAAGCTGGAGAGCAGATCAGACTTAACAAGGCCCCCCTGCCAAATCCTATTGGCATTCCAGCAGCATGTATTTTTAAGTTGGCTGAAATCCAATGGATTCCTATGAGATCTGCCGACTTTTACACGTGGTAAAAGCGGACAGAGTGAAAAGGAATCCATTGCGGATGACTCCCACAATCATTAATTGTGGAGGTGATTTAAACTTTTCCAGACACGTAGTGGTAAAGTAAAGATCAAAAGCGATTTTCACCTGTTTTAATCCTTACTTTTCCAGTACTTGGTGGAAACAATTAAAGTTAATGAATGGCCCCTTTTGCAAAAAAGCGCAAACAGGAGAATTCTGCTCTATGCAGTTCAGGATTCAAAACAAGATGCCCCACCTTAATCTTTTCATCAACATGTTTCTACAATGATGAATATATTGTCAAGATGGTTTATCATGTAACTGGTGCATTTTTTAAGTAAACTTTATACAATTTAGCATTATTTTAGTTAATGAAAGCCAAACTTCAACACATATTTGTACCAACTTGAGCTCTGCAGATGTTTGGTCAAATTTCTATATTTCAGGCTACGCTGACATTATGGCTTTACCACTCAACCAAAGTGTGTGATCCTTAGCATATTTTTTTAATTTCACTATGCCTTGCCTGTTAAAGTAGGTACCCCCAGAAGGGATTCAGTTTGCATTACAAGCTATTCCAAAAAACCTCACTCATGATTTAATAGATGGCCAGCACAGGCATTAGGATACACACACACACACACACACACATCTAACTTTGAAAATATCCAGGCCACATTTATTGAACAAAATTGTGTCATTCAATACCAGTGAACACATCAAACAAAGAGTCATCTCGGACAATTGCATTTTATAATCAGTATGTAAACAGTATGTACCAGACATGGTGTATAGGGGCATGGCAGGGGAGCAAGACCCGCTCCTTCATGCCATACTCCACCAGGAGCGATACCAGGAGGCTAGAATACGCTCAACCAGCACCGTCTGCCTCCTGATGCAGCCCTTACAACCCTAGCACAGCCTTGCACTCTCAAATCAATTAAAATGTGCTGCGAAAATGCAACAAAAATAACATTTTGTGTTTCAAATTTAATATTGGACATGAACCATTGATGCGAGACATTCAGAATGGGACGAATGTAGGGGTTCAGTTGGAAAGCAGGGGGCATTTGTGGAATGGGTGGGTGAAGGGAGAATTGTATACATGTGTATGTTATTGGAGGATATGTTGTTGTGCTCTAAATATTGTTAAGATCAACAAGACTACCTGTATTGATTGGGCATGGTATGTTCTGTTCATGAAATAAAAAGAAGTTAGAAAAAAATGTAATTTTGTAGGAAACAAAATCTCCTATTCCTTGCTTCAGTATTGTGGGGGGTCTATCTTTCACAACAGGATGGAGGGAGCACAAGCATCCCCTTTGGGGCCCGCTGGGAGTAGCCACAGCGCTCAGGAAGGTATTTGTTGGGCAGGCACCATCCATCTGCTCAGCCCTCTCAGAGGAAGAGGAGGAGGCATCGCCCTGAATTCTCTTAAACCAGGCCAGGAAATGCATGCTGGGTGCTGGTGTGAACAGGTGAAAGGGTAGGTAAATGGGAACAGTGATTAGGGCAGCTGAAGGAACATGTCTGGATGGTGAAAAGTGAAGGAGGATCAGATTTAACAGAAAGGGGAGAGCAGATGGGAAGGGAAGACAGGTAGATTGATGTTGCAACACGATTTTCCTTGCTTCTCTTTTGCTATGTACTTTTTTTTTTATAGAGGTGTGCAAATGTATTTTTGGAGATCTGCAAAATCTGGATGAACGCCAGCACTTTGAATAGGGTTCTCCTAGACCCACACCCAATGGAATGTGGGCCACCCTGGTCACAACCCTGGCCCACCCAGATGGAAATTCCTGGAGCCGGGCCTGTCTTCCCCCCTTCCCCATAATGAGGACTTCCCGCCTGGTGGACCTTTCGGATCGTGGCTCTGACAGCCCCCGACTCACCTAGATGGACAGCAAGGACTACTGCTGCTGTGGCTTTAAGGATAGGCCCACCTGGGGGACGGAAGGAGAGGAGCGGCCTCTGCTCCACAGCAGCAATGGAGGGAACTCCTGCCTGGGGGGGAGCCGGCTGGTAGAGCGGCTTGAACGCTGCACTTGACAGGTTGCCCGGGGGAGAGAAAGTGTGGCATGACCAGCCTTTGTTGCCGCATTAGTTTAAGTCACTCCTGTCTGGAATAGTGAAGGTGGGGTTGGCACCAGCCACGTGAAGAAGTCTCCCGCCTGGGGGAGTGTGATGTGTTGGTGCAACCTCTGTCACCATCAGTTTGAGTACTTCCCGCCTGGGGGACTGTGAGGTGGTGGTGCGACCTTTGTCACTGCTACAGTGTATTGATAAGCACTCCTGCTCAAGAGTGAGAGGAGGTCCCGGGACAATGCCAGCGACATCGCTTTGGCCGCAGCCCTCAGTTTGGGGGGTGCACGTGCAGCCGAGCAGAACCGATGCTGTCACTGCATTCAAGTAAGACAGCCGCAGCCATGGAGATGGTGCACTGAGATGTGTGACAACGATCTCCCTCCCTGGATCAACTAGCATCCACACAGCAGATGTGGCCCCCGGTGATCCCAAGTGTGGCTTTCCGTGCATGTGGACGGAGGGTAGCCTCTGCCCAGGTTTCAACAAGTGAAGGGTTATCAGCGCATGGGTGGCATTAAAGTCGAACCTTTGAGGGGGCTGCCTGAAGCTGTGATCCTGTGAACTGCCTGTGAGCTGAATTTTACCTCAGTAAAACAAAGGGACATCAGTGATAATAAAGCGTCTTACATATGTGCAATGTCCAGTCCCCCACTGGCTGGGTTTAAATGTATGTGATTAGTGTCTGTCGCCCAACAAGCAACTTCCCGATCCTAATGTGTTTATAATTGTAGATGCCAAAGTAGCAATGTGTAAGGTGCATGTCTGGCAATGTAGAGAATGTAGGATCATATCCTTGTGTTGTCCTTTTATTTTATACCCCTGACATGGGATGTTGTAATGTGAGCCCCTGTTCAAGGCTCGAGCCATTCCACATGGTGCCTCACCATGTGACTCCCCCAATAAAGGGCCGAGCGGCTTCCCACTCGGCAGTAATATGCCACCATACTCATGCCTCAATGCATTGCTGCAGCGCTGTGCCAGCGCCATACTGGGGCAGAGGGCCTACCCAGCAGAGCCCTTCAGAAGCGGGGTGCGGCATTCCCAGGCTCCACGACATAGACCCGGCTCTACTGGTGAAATGCCTGGTAAGAGGTTAAATGTGCGTTGCAAATCTTCTGCACTGGGGTCTGGTGCTGTCCCTGTGGCACAGTACACCAGAACACTGTGCCTTTGACTCCTACTTGTCTCCGGATCGTCTTTGGGATTTTCATGCCGAGCAGTTTTTACCGCCATTGGAGACTTGCCCTGTGAATTCTCTGTCCTTTCCTGTATCCCAATATGGGTGCACATGGTGACCGCCCGGAAAGGGCATTGCTTTCATCTGGGAAGTAAGGAAGAAATGAAACTGACACGTCAAGCTCTTTGCCATGCTACTGGTTTCGAGCCGGACGGAATAATGGGTTGAAGGTGTTTTTAGTTTAGTTTAAAATATGAGAATTTAGTCTGAAGGACTTGCTCGCCCTCTGATCTAGCTTTTGATTGCTACATTCCGTACATTCACTCAGAATACATTCCTTTAAAGCGATTCCACAACATAAAAACGGCGGAATGTCCAATTATAGTTTAATATCACACACAAGCGATATTTATATAAGCAGTGTGACGAAGCATTAAGTGGTTTGGTATTGCCCCTTTGAGGGATTCAGTTTGTGCCCTGGGAAACATGAATTACAGTAGTGATATAACCATTACCCTGTCCAAGCATAGACCAATCACAGGTTCAGGGGGCTATGTAGAATAGAGGCTGAAACTGCCCCTTCAATAAACTCAAGTACTGGGGGACAAAACCACCATGTCGCACATGAGCTCTTTGACTCACATACTGTTGCCAAGACCCCGTTCAGGCATAGGAAGCAAATAGAACATTCTCACACAACCCAAAAAAGCAAGTGCATGCTGACCTAAAAAGCGCTATGGAGCTCATTTCCCAAGTTCCCGCAGCTTAAACGGAGACGCTAAAGACAGGCCTCCATTCATGCTACAGAGGATTTTCATTGTTTTTGAAGGCCTAGGGCAGGGGCAGAATGGATGTTATGTGTACACCTCCCATTTAACCTCTGCCTTCAAAAACAAATTGGTTTTATGCAAGCATGAGATTTTCATGCTGGTGCAAATCCAATGATTTCCTATGTAAACCGCACACCAACTCTCGCCTCCCCCCAACTTCTATTCAACACGCGCATGTTCTCAGTGCAGTTTACTTCAGGGTGCAAAGCACATGAAGCGATAAGCGAATCGGAACAGTGACCTACAGCATCAGTGTTATGTCTGTCTACAGAATCCGTTTGTACAATGGGCACTTCTGCTAGTTGTCTATAAAAGCCATCACGTGTTTCACTCTCTTAGTGCCTTTGCAAGGTTCTCTTAATTGTTATAAAAAATAACAGAAGTTTGAGTTTTTATATCTATTTTGGACTTACTGAAATATGCTGTGCTGGAATAATGTATGTCGTTTCGAAGTCTCAAAGCTGGTAATAGGCAAAAGTGATGGGCGAGAAACCTTCTAAGAGCTAGGTGGGCATGCAAGGAATGTAGTGCTGTCATCATGTTATCTAACAACTGTAATACCTCACCCCAGAACCACGAGCTTCCATGCACAGCAGTTAGAACAATTGCAATGTTTAAAAAGATGCTTGCATTTGCGCAGTGAAAGTAGTTGTTTGTGGGCTCATGCACATGGGAAAAGCTCATTCTAAAGGAGGACCCTAGTGAATTTGGAAATATTTATGTTTTTGTTAATGGTAAATACATTCTCGGAGTGCAGGGCTTCCAAGACAGGGGAAGCCAGTGCTTTAATGGTCTTCATTTCACAGGTACAATTGCATTGCTGAACCAAACCTATACCAAAAATAAACATTTCCTAATCTCGACTGCTTGTTCAATAGCTCCAAAACTAACTTACTGCAGTTGTTCTAACAGCTAATTATACTTTTCTAAAAACACTTTAAACTGATATGCACTTAGCACTACTATAGATAGTGATTGGCCATTTGTGGTAGGTCTTTACAAATGTTGTGTGCTTTCTCTCAGTTGCCAGGGTAGTACAAATGCAAACAGCTTCATGCAACTGAGGGGTACATTATCAGTGTTTATATGACATGTTGCCTGATGGTCTAGATTTCAAGGTTCACAGTGAGACATGAAACACAGTTGTCAGTTCAAACCTCTGCTCTTTAGGTTGAGCTTCATTTAAAACTTGGGTTCCCATGTTGTTCTGTGGCTTGTATTTCCTTCAATACCAAAACCAACAGGTTCTCTAGTGTGTCAGACTGGTGTTTCTGTTTAATGGGCATAGATGGTCAAACAAAATTGATCTAACAAGGTGTATTCCTCTGCAAAAAGATATTAAAATAAATACACTATGATCAATGAGATCTGCCTGCCTGCCTACCAACACCCAAAAAGCTTTGGTTCATAAATGAGTTTCATTATAGACAAAACATGTAAATAATACATTTCTAAGAATCTCTAAAGCGGGACATTCGAAATATATATATAGGTGCCTATGGATTTCAGTGCACAAGTGCCAAAAAAGCAAGTTGCTGCTTATCTAGTGTAAGCCCTAATTATTTCATGATTTAACAAAGAATTAAAGCAAAAATGCATATATAACTTGGCCTGGTGTGTGTTGGAAATTGTAAACCCTGTGTAACGCTTACCTCTGGTGCCCTGCAGGAGTGCCTGGTCCGGACTGTTCCGGAGCGTTGCCCCCACTGGATAACTCTGCTATGGTGAATGCCCAAGCCACTCTGACTCCTTACCCCACTGGTCTGCTGAAGAACCAAACCCCAGGGAGCAGTGAGGTTGGGAGGGACCCACTAGAGCTCAGAGCCTCTGGTAAGATGTGCGAGAGGGTCTGGATGAAGACCTAGCGGTCAGTAAGTGTAGACATTCAATATGTGCCCCCAGCTTTCTCCCCACCTCCCCTCTGTGTCCCCTTTAGGCTGGCAATTGTGCTCACCGTATTTGGATGAAGTAGGCAGGTTGGAGATGTCAGGTAAGCATCTGACTCCAGTTGCTTCACTGTGAGTAGTGGCACAGGCCAGCTGCGATGCACTGGAAGCAGAAGGTATGGAGGTAAGTCTTTGTTCACGCTGCTATGTCTTCCTGGAGGCTTTAACAGCTTGCGGTGCGGAGCACAGCTTGTTTTGCACTGTTCGTTCTTGTCGGGTGGCGCAGTGTGTTTTAACAAGTCTCTTTCTCTTGCTTTTCACAGGTGCGGGTCTCGCGGAATGCCTTTTGGTCGGGTTGGCCGGTGCGCGAAGAATGGGTGAAGTGGCTGAATGCTTGCTCAGGTAAGTTTGTTCTAAATGGGAAACTCGGGTGGGAATTGACAGTTAATTTCAGTCTCTTACTGTAGTTTTCTCGTTTTCAGGAGCTACAATTGCTGCGGGTGTCGATCGGCTACAGTTCCAAGTGAGTATCAAGGCGGAGACTGAAGCAGAACTCTTACAATGAAGTCTTCGGGTAAGTGCAGCTGCAGGAGAGTTCGGGCATGCACTGGTAAGCTACAGTCTATGTGCACGTGCGTGAAAACAGGAGCGGTAAGAATGACACTGCTCTGGTAGGTAGCAGAAGAAACGCTAAGCACAGGGTGTGGCCCGAGGCATGGTTTTATAGCCTCAGGTCGCACCCTGTCAACACTGGGCCACCAGGGATGTCAGATCTTCGGGTCTGCCAGGGGCCATCTTGAGTTTCATAACAGGTTCTGTTTTGGCGGCCATGTTGGTGTGGGTCAAGGCAGCTCCTACTAAACACCTGCGTCAAACAGCCACCATGTATGTCCAGCTTCTCCCTACACTGTCATAGGATGGTATACCTTGTGTCCTTTTGCATATCCTTTGTGTCCTTACGGGGATCGTGACACCCTGGATAACATATTACATATTATTTAATGATTATTCAACCAATCCCAGTGAAAAAACGTTTTTGTTCTCTTAAACTGCAAACATTTTCTTTCTGGAAAAAGAACCTAAAATCATAACCCACTAAATTCCTAAATGTTTCACATCAGGCTTAAAATGAAAGAACACGTTAAAATTGTTCAAACAGGGTATTTTCCTCTGCACAACTGATCTTAACATAAAATACACTTCCTCTAATCATGGCCATGCTATATATCAAGGACAGGCCAAGTTCTGTTACTATGGTTTGGATTGGTAGACTGGAAGGAAGCTCTAATATATGTTTCCAAATCTAGCCTTCGTAATGATTTAACAATGACTGAGCAATTTAGGACAGTTTTTATATAACATAGAGGGCAATAACATTAGTCTTTTGTTGATAAAATGTAATTAGTGGCTGCATAGGAAGCCCTCCATATGCTGTGAAGGCATCATGAAGTAAGACACAGACACCAGTTCCACGTTTCTTAAAATCAAGGGTTTATTTCTTATTTGTCTGGATGGGGTAAGGTCTAACTTGCCCTATGCTAGGGTGGGATTTTGCTACCTTAATAAACTAAGGATAATCTGTGTCCTTGAATTTAATTTAACAGTCTGTTTCCAAAACCTATACTTGCCCTCACATCCTAAAATACATAATGTCTAGGGATGTCAGCAACCGAAGAAACAGTGTTCAAAACAAAGCTCTGAGCTTTATCAGCCCTTGGCTTATATTACAGCCTCTTCTTCAAGTTCAAAGCAATTCCACAAAAAAGACCTTGGGGTTCCTTTCCCCAGCTGTAACACAGTTTCAACAAAGGTCTTGGGGTTCCCTTCCCCAAGTTCAACACAGTTGCAAAACAAGGCCGTGGGGCACCATTCACAAGTTTAACACAGTTCCAAAACAAGGCCTCTTGGTTCCCTTCCCCCAAGTTCAACACTTCCAACTTCAAAATTATAGTCCGTTCTCTTGGCTTTCAGTTAGTATTCCAAACCAACTTTAGAACCTCTTAGGCTAATCAATGGTTCACTTAACTTGCTCTTTGTTGTGAATAGTTTTACCATAGTGCGCGTGCCACTGCGCAAGCCTCCTTCCATTGGATTTGTTCTAGGAGAGGGGGATCGCGCGACAAAGGTGACGGTTGGTGTGAGGCGGCTGAGAGAGTAGATGTGCCGGCAGGCTCGTCTCAATAAACTTAATGTTTACTCACCATAAGCTGTGTCCGGACCATCGCTACAGTTGGCGACGAGGATAAACTACGACGAGCCCGGGGCAAGAGACATAGCGGCAGAAGGAAATTGTAGCTCCGGGGGGCCCATCGACCGCTAGTGTGCCCCGGCGCCCCTGTCTCTTCCTGAACTCAGGGAGGGGGCAGGCCAAAAGGCGCTGTCAGGACCTGCCGTCGGCCCTTTCGTTCAGCTGGGAGTGCTGTGGCGGTGAGCAGGAGCGCGACGGGAATGCTCCGGCCCCGCTCTCCAGCAACGCAGTTGCCAGGTGAGGAGGGGCACTGGGAGAGAGGGGAGGAGTTGAGCAAGGAGGGGCGTTCCCTCTCACAGAATGCAACCCATATCCCTCAACAAGACTGTAATTTAAAGAAAGAGGGAGACAGGCTCCAACACCTCACAGACGCGTGTGTATATAAACACGCCCACAGCTGCAGTGTATTTGAGAAAGTAAGCCCTATCCTCTCACTGCTCGAAACAAAACTAACGTGCTGTTGAAGGATATATATATATATATATTCAGCACATATTACAGAGCTTTTAAAGGAAGGTGGAAGCCTATAGTGAAACATGTACAGTGCTTAGGAGAGTGAAGCACACGTGTTCTCAGCTTCAAATTTTTAGAGTGTTGGGTTTAAAAGCTTAGCTGGAATAGTTCCTGGTGCCATACTGTCTGAAGATGGCAGCAGCCAGTATGGTTCAACCCTCCTCCCCCTTTTCTAAAGGAACCAGGAGTACCACCAATAAGGTGGACAGATGGAAGAAGATTTTTGACACATATCTTGTGGCAATTGGAGGTGATAAATTTGCAGCTGCAAGAAAAGAAGCAATTCTACTGCATAATCTAGGCACAGAAGGGCGAAGTGTATATGAAGGTTTGCCACAACCTCCACAAGAGGGTCAAGGAGAAGTGGATCAATATACTATGGCTGAGAAGAAACTGGAAATTCATTTTGAAGCTAGAAAAAATATAACTTTTGAGAGGCACATATTTTTTCAAAGAATACAAGACCCTAATGAACCGGTGGAGAACTTCATAGCCGCATTACGATCCTTGAGTCACACATGCGAATTTGGTCAATTAACAGATTCATTAATAAGAGATCAGTTAGTGCGTTGCACGAGTAACATGAAGGTTCAAGAGAGGCTGCTAATTAAAGACGTATCGCTGGAAGTGGAGGTAGAGACTGCAAGAAGCATGGAGCAGACACATAAATATATGTTGTCTATGAAAGGGGACAAGCAAGGAGGAGAGGTGGCGGCTGTGGAAGGAATCAGAAGAATGAATTTGTATAAAGAGATAAAGTGCTATAAATGTGGGAGTAATCGCCACATCTCGACAAGTGCTTTCTGTCCCGCTAGAAACATTAACTGTTTAAAATGTAAAAAGAGGGGTCATTTTGCAAGAGTTTGTCGAGAGGCAAACCAAGTGCATGATATTGAACATGGAGTGAGTTTCCCAGAGCAGGAGGACAGTGTGGACACAGTCCAGAGCATCCAGAGCAAGCATGTATTGGAGATAGCGGAAGTTTCCAATAAAAGTGGTTCTCCGACAGATGTATTTTTAGTAAATGGAAGTGTAGTAACATTGAAAGTGGACAGCTGCTCACCTTGGACTTTGGTATCCAAAAATACTTTTGAAACCTGCTTACAAGAGGAGATTACTGAACTGAAGGAGCAGAATATTGAACCATATGCATATGGCAACGTGAGAATTGAAGTGTTGGGAACGTTCCATGCAGCCATGGAATACAAAGGGAGAAGATGTGAATCAGAAATATATGTGACGAAAGAAGGTTCAGCTCTTTTGGGTTGGAGTGAACAACGGAAACTGGGCATTCGTATTCAGATGAGTGCAGAGGAGCCAGTAACAGTCGCAGAGGTAAAAGACAAGTGGGAAAAAGATTTTACAAATGTGTTTCAGGAGAATCTGGGGATGCTCAGAAGATTTGAACATGAAATACGTCTGAAGACAGGGGCAGTACTAAAAATGCATAAAGTGAGACCGATACCTCATGAGTTGAGAGAGAAGCTTAAACTGGAAATTGAGACTCTGATGCAAAAGGGAATTATAGAGCAATGTGAAAGCTCAGAGTGGTTGTCCCCTATTGTTGTGGCTGCAAAACCAAATGGACAGATAAGACTATGTGTGGACATGAGGGATGTAAACAGAAATATACTTGTAGACAGACATCCATTGCCGATAATTGGGGATACCCTCTGTACTCTCAGAGGCGCAAAGGTGTTTTCTGTGATAGACCTTTCTCAAGCGTATCATCAAATTCCGTTGAAGGAAGACTGTCAACATCTGACTGCGTTTATAACACCATTTGGCACCTTCAAGTATTGCAGAATGCCATTTGGCCTTGCTTCAGCGGCATCAGTGTTTCAAAGAGTGATGGACACAGTTTTAGAAGGGATAAAGAATGTAGTAGTATTTCAAGATGACGTGCTTGTGTATGCGAGTAGTGTAGCTGAGCATGATGTGATTCTTATGGAGGTACTGAACAAGCTATCTGAGGCGGGTCTGACAGTGAAGAGAGACAAGTTCAAAATTGCAGTTCAAAGAGTGGAATACCTTGGGCATGAAATTGATGAGTCTGGAGTGAAACCGAAGAAAAGTTTGGTAGAGGCAGTAAAGAATGCACCCGTTCCATCTGACAAAGATCAGGTGAAATCATTTTTGGGTCTTGCTGAATATTACCATCATTTTGTGAAAGATGTTGCTATGGTTTCAACTCCTATAAGGATGATACTTAGGAAAGGTGGCAGGTTTGATTGGTCTCCAGAGTGTGATATGGCATTTGAAAGCATCAAGAAAGGTATAAGTGAAGCTCCCTCAAGTGGAAGGTTTGATCCTAGTGATAAGACAGTGTTAGTGGTGGATGCGAGTATTTTGGGCCTTGGAGCCACATTGGTACAATATGATAAGGATAAGAATGAAAGGGTTATTGCATTTGCATCAAGGGCATTGAAAGGAGCAGAGGCTAAATATTCTTTTATTGAAAGGGAAACTTTAGCTATGTATTGGGCCATCAAGCACTTTAAATACTTTTTGTGGGGCAGACAGTTTGTGGTCAGATCAGACCACAAGCCGTTAGTGCAAATTTTTGAAAGTGGGAGGTGGGCTTTAAGTTCACCCAGGATAAGTCGATGGGGATTAGGACTGCATGCATATAATTTTGAGGTCATTTTCCTGCCAGGAAAGAAGAATATTGTAGCGGATTGTCTTTCCAGATTACCGATTGAAGACACTGAGTTGGAGGTGGATGATAGTAAAAGTGAAGAGTCAGTAGTAGCAGAGGTTAGGGAAGCGGTCAGTCAAGAGATGTGGTTGCAGGCAGAAGAGTCTGATCAAGATCTTAAATTAATTAAGGAATGGACAGTGAAGGGATGGCCCCACAAAAGACATTTGGAAGAAAATGTGATGTTTGGTGGGAGCTCAAGGATGAATTGAATATTTTTGAGGATAGATTAAGAAGGGGAAGGTGTATTGTTCCTCCGGAGTCAGTCAGGTCAAGGATACTTGAACTTGCTCATGAGGGTCATCAGGGGGAAGGAGCTATGAAAAGAAAACTTTGTCAGAATTATTGGTGGCCGAGAATTGACAAAATATCTGAAAATTGCGTGAAATATTGTATGATTTGCCAGATGAGTGACACAACCAAAGTGGTACGTGAGACTCCTATGATTCCCAATCCTGTTCCCAGTGAGCCTTGGACCAAGGTTGCTGTAGACATAATGGGCCTATTAGAGGTTTAGGAGGAGGTCTAAGGTTTTTGTTTGTGTTGATTGATTATCATTCGAAATGGGTCAAGTGGGAGGCAGTCAAAGAAGTCACAGCTAGATAATTGATAGCTTTCTTGGAGAAAGTGTTTTTTAAAGAGGGCGTGCCGGAGTAATTGGTTTCGGATAATGGTGTTCAATTTCTGTCTGAAGCTATGAAAAATGTTCTCAGAAGTTACAATATAAGACAAATTAAAATGGCAGTGTATCATCCAAGGGCCAATGGTCTTGTGGAGAGGGTAAATCGTTGGTTAAAAGAAGGGTTGCAATTGGCTATGAGAGGGAGGCAACCGTGGAGAGAAGTTTTAAATTTGATGACTTGGAGTTATCTAACCACTCCACATTCAGTGACAGGAGTGTCACCGTTTGTATCTCTGAAGAGTAGGGAACCAGGGACCAAGTTGTGTCCGGGATGGTTAGGGACTGCCAAAGTTGTTCAAGTGGATAGAGAGCGAATGATAAAACTAGTAAATGCCAGCCAGGAAAAATGTGCAGCGAATTTCAATGTTCGCGAAAGAGTAAAAGAACCGGAATGGAAAGTGGGAGAGGATGTGTATGTAAATAACCCCAGACTTGTGGAAACATGTTGTGGAAGTAAATATTTGGGGCCAAAGAAGATATCAGCAGTTAAAAAGTCAGCAGCGTATGGATGGAACGAACGAGTAGAGGATGCAGAGCAGCAAAAGAAGGAAAGAAGTGTGAATGAGGAAATGAGTAATAAAAATAGGTTGGGTACTTCTGGCAGGTTGAACTTCAAACTGGCATGGATGAAGGACTATATGTTGTGAAAAAAATGTTTTAACATATTAATATAATAATTCTATACACATTTTATTTATCTTCATGCTTTCAATTTCCCTGTGCCTTAAATGTCCTAATGTATGTTTTTCTTATTTAGTGCCTTTTATGGTTCAGTGATTTTATACCATGTTCATTATTTTAAACATTAGAGGTAATTGTTCTCATAAGGGGAAAGATATGTTGTGAATAGTTTTACCATAGTGCGCGTGCCACTGCGCGAGCCTCCTTCCCTTGGATTTGTTCTAGGAGAGGGGGATCGCGCGACAAAGGTGACGGTTGGTGTGAGGCGGCTGAGAGAGTAGATGTGCCGCCGGGCTCGTATCAATAAATTTAATGTTTACTCACCATAAACTGTGTCTGGACCATCGCTACACTCTTCTCTTGAACTGCTTTAACACATGCCCAACACAATAGCTGCAGTTTCTTAACTTTCCTTGGTTCACTCCAAGTATGGTTACTCGATCTAGGCACAGTTTTCAGACCACATGGTCCACCCGCTACAGGTCACGCAACCGAAAACCCTTGGCAGTGTGTTAAAGTCACTTTTCTCATTGGACTTCCTTGCAAACACAGGCTCCCTCTTTGAACCTGCATTAATTATCAACTTGCAGCTTTTTTCCCCCTTGGCAGTTTTCTTGACTCTTCCACAATGTGACTTTCACACCATTCACTTCACAATAGTGCATATCCTTTGCTTTTCTCTTGCTTTAAAAGCATTTGTTACTGGCTTTCCTTTGATTCATACTTTCATATTGTACATTGACCCCTTGGTCTAGCTTTCACTATTCTCAAACTTGCATTTCACTTTCATTTCATTCGTACGTATGGTGCTTTCATGTGTCTTACATAGCTTTTCTATAGTTTGGTATTCAAAAATGCAGGCAATATTTGGCAACTTGTTTGGGTTTCATAAAACTTTCTTTTGGTTCCCAGACCCGATCAACATTAGCTTTCATTAGCTGATCATCATCCCTGTATACCTGAAACCAAGCCCCTGCAGTGCCCCAGAGTGACTTTCTTTCACTGTCACTCACTGGTATCCAGCAGCTTCTCCGGGCGCCTTTGGTTTGCTCCTCTGCATTTGCATGCTCCATTTCACCTCATTGGGAGCTTCAGCGAGCCGTGCTCACCTCTTCCAAGCCTTCCTGCTGTGGCTCCTTGAAGTCTTCTGTGTACCCCATCTCCAGCGGGAGACACGCAGTGGCAGATTCTGCAGGACTCCTGAACCTCTCACAGTCCGGTTGGGCTGCAGTGTCTCTTTGCACTTCCTGCAGCACTCTGAGTTCTTTTCACCAGTGGGCTCCTTTCTCCACACAGGATGCCCTCTCCTGGAATCTGGGTTCCCTTTCTCAGTTGGACTCTGGCAACCTGGCTTCTCTCTTCCATCTGGACTCTGGCAATATGGGTTCTCTCTCCCAGCTGGACTCTCTTTCTTTCTGACTTCTTTCTCCTTATATACACCTGTAGCCTGTCAACCGGCTGCGGATGTGAATGCTTTGCCTGACCCCAATTAGTGGGACTTACCTGACTAGTATAGTGGTGTTTCACAGTCCTCTTCCTCGTCTCAGTACCAGAGTGGTGAAATGGCATGTTATTGTGTACTGTTCCTAGTCGCCTCTTCCTTGTCCCAGTACTGTGGTGGTGCATATAAGTGGAAATTTACATTGTTCCTGGTTTCCTTTTCTTCATCCCAGTTTCACAGTTATATAAAGGTGGAACCATATGTGTATGTGCAAGAGGGGCAGACTGAAATAGGTTTAGAAAGGTATAGTGAGGACAGTGTGCACTTTGACTTTTTTCTGTATTACCAAAAGACGGTGAATGTAAGTCTTACCTGCGTTTTGGAGGAGGTGTTCCCATGACTGATTTCTTTCTTGTCCCTTTACCTGGATAATATATTCAAGGGTCATTTTTAAGTGGAGGAACAGATGGGGCATGACAACATCCTACAAAGACTTCTGAGATGGAAGGTTCATCTGAAAAAGGGAATGGGAAATACGTTGTCTCATATGAAGACATCCTCTCCCCACTCCCCAAGGATCCTCCACCCAGGTGATCCTCCATTGCATCTCCACCCCCGGGTCGGATTCCAAAAGCGATGGCCCTTCCCTGGCCACTTGAGCAGAGGATATCGAGGAGAAAGAAGTGCGGACGCCCTCAGGTTCGTCACAATGCGCAATTATTTTTCATGTTTGCAGTCTGTTGCCTGATACTCTGTTTTATTCTCTCGTGAACAACAACTGAGTTTATAACATGAAAGCCCAGATAGATCAAATGAGATTTTACTTCCCATGGAGTGTGGGTCAAGAACTAAACGTACTTTCCTTGATCGAACTTGACCAATCTTATCACATTGGATATGTTAATATGTTTGTCTAGTTTATTGAAATGCACAAGAATTTCGAGATCTGTCAAGCTTCTTTCAAGGTCCACAAGGATAAGGTCGAAAAGCACAGAGTTATCTTTATAAATGAGCCAATTATAATGTATGCCCCCCAATCTTGGAGCATAATTGTTCACTTTCTTAAAAGTAGCCTGAACATCCACCATGTAGAGTTTAAACAAGCTTGGGACAAGCACTCCCCACTGCTTCAAACCTTCATTAGTGCTAATCTCCTGGGTACAATTTCCATCATTGTCCAATCTAACATTTACAGATGTTTTAGTATAGAATAATATAATACGCTTTAATAAACCTTGGGGAACCCTCCACTAGTTCAAATTGTGCCACAGCCTTAACTTATGCACCATGTCAAAAGCTGGAGAATGCATAGGCAGCTGAACATGGTTGAGATAGACCCCACACTTTAAGCGTATTCACAATAAATCCATAGGGCAGGGTATACATCCCCTTTCTAGATCCTGTTTTTGTAATTGGTAGGATGTTACTTTGTTCAATCCAATTCTATAACTCTCTGAACAATAGTGATACAAATATGTTCCCTGTAACATCCAATAATGCTGTGTCTATGCAGTTTTTAGGGTCCTGCCATGCCCCTTGTTTTATAAATTGCTATTATACAGGCTTTAGTCAAGGTAATTGGCAAGTTATTGCATACAATTATTTTACCATACACAATGTAAACAATATCATCCCACAGCAAAGGGGAGGCTTTCAAGGGCTCATTTGCTAAGCTTAAGGACCTGGCACCTTTTACGTTTTCTAATGAACTCTATGATATCCTTTTTTTAAATCCCACTCCAGTGATTGAAGCCCAAACAAGTTGTTCTCTGGATTAGACTTCTGATAGAATGTGGAAATGTAAAAGGCACGTGCAATGAGATTCACTACTTGGATTAGTTTGGCACTTACTTAACCATAGACTCATCTTTTATTTGTGCACGCACGTTTTAGTAATATTTATTAGTACACACCTCTAATAACTCTTGCAATTTTCCAGTAATTGTTAACTTTCTATGAGCGATTAACCAATGTGTATAATGTTGTTCAAAATGTTTCTTTACTTTGTTATTCTCTACCATTAATAATATATTTTTGCAATCACTACAATATAATCTTTTTCTGATGAGCTATCATTGAGCCGCATTGCCTATGAGTTTGCATATTGCATATGGGTGTTTTTTTTTATTGGATTACAAGTGGCTATCTAGCAACTCATTGTAAGTCAACCAATGTCAGGGGCCAGCCAAATGTTGGTGAATAAGTCAGTCAAATTGTGAGTACCTAATTGTACTTTAACCCTCAAAGTTACAAGAGCAATGTTTTTGTCTAGCCAAAGGATTCTATTTTCCTCGTTATTATTTATTAGCTGGTCCTTACTTTTAGGTTAAGGACTTCCAACTGGGCGCATTGAGATGAACCCCCCTGCACCCCTATGCACTTGCACGATCTGAACTTACCATGCCCTGAAGCTCGTCTAACTTTTTCTCCCAGTCTCCCTTCCTGCATGTTGGTGCCTCTATGCTATTGGAAAAACTACAGAATCGTCGTCAGCCCTATTTGTTGCTATCTACACTGTTAACTGAATTGTATGCACTTACTCTGCCTTGGCAGACTGGTTATCTTTCAAAAACTCAAGTGCTCTGAATGACTGTTGGTTCTTTCCCCTGTACCCCCCTACACGAGCGCCTTGAAACACTTGCCTTCCATATAGGTGCTTTACAAATAAACAAATAAACCTTACCATACCAGGACTCATATTTATGTGTACATCAAGATTTGTATTCAAGAAATCGTGATGTCTATCAATTGTTTCCTGAATATTCAAATCGAAGTTTGTTATCTATTAATGAGGAAGACACAAACATTTAACCCAAGATAGATTTCAATGTACTTTTTGATCATGATTAAACCCCAACATTTTGTTTTTGCAATGCAGCTAAATGTATGGATGACAGACCCAAACCAAAGTCCTGCACAATAGCCTCCAGTGATGCTGGGCAGACACCATTCATTCAGATTCATTTGTTTATTTATAATTGAGGTATCTATTGAGTTCCCGAATAGTATTGTGTTCTTGTGCAATTATGCCAATGACTTTTCAGAAACATGGAGTATTTGGCTGTAGCTCTGCATCACACTTCCCTGTTCACAACAAACATAGGCTCATCATTTCTAAGCACATACGTATTGTAGCACGTCATTACCAGATAATTGTGGACTAAAGGTGTTAACACTGAGCTTGGGGCTAAGAGAACAGCAACGAATGCTGAGTTTGAGCCTATTCACTGCTGCACTCCTTTAATTTTTGTATCTCGGACATTTAACAAAGGCACCAGCTAATAACCAGACTAAATGAAATAATCAAAGGGGAGAATTGGTCATGTAGAGTTTGAACTACTGAAGGAAAATGTTGAATATCCCCATATTAAAATGTATTGTTACCTATATATTCAGTCCATGTCATATAGATATTAAATTCACTGTTGGATTGATGCAATTTCCACACATCGCTACCTTGTCAATTACTCACTATGCATTCTTACCACCATCACAGACGTGTCAATAACACATGGGGTTCATTCAGAGATAGCAGGGTTTGCATGTTACAGACGAACATGTTAAATATGTGCAGTATGAATTGGGGGTTTGCCGTTTGAGGATTTTATGATACTGTAACAAGTTCGTAATTGTAACCATGTGGGCCCACAACTTGACCTAATAATTGTATTCGGGTCTGAATAATTGCTCATTTAACTCCAATTAAGTCCTTAACTACTTTTGTTCACTGCTGATTCTACTCTGCAGAGAAGGGTGGAACTATGCAGCTTCAGCAACTCTTTGTGATAATCTCCTCCACGTGTTGCTCTTCCTTGTCATCCTGCACCAACATCTGGACCATCTCCCCATCTGCCTCAATGCAATCCAACACATTTACTGTACCATTTCCCTCTGTTGCCACCATCTCCTCACCAACTCCAATGCTGCTTGGGACATTGCCCATCAATATGTCCAGAGTATGATATTACCTGCCAGTCCTCCCTAGACATGTACACCACCTTAGACACAAAGGCTGCACTCTATTCCTCTTCGCTTCCCTCTCCACTGTCTCCTCCTGTCAATGGAAAACCCTCTATTGGGACCCCTGCCCTTAGCCCGTCTAGCAATGGCAACCCTACATTGTCAGCCATGCCTCCCCACCTCTTCCTTAGCCATGCCTCAAACCTCACACAACACCTGCTCTGACAGTTGGACGTCTGGCAACTGCAGGGCCCACAATCACAAGAGGCCCATCATTCCCATCCGAAACCTCCACCTGGCGATTAGCCTCCTTGTCCCATGAAACGTTGACCAACTCTCCTTCAAGGTTCCCTTCTCAAATCCCTGCCCCACCTCAGGATTTCATTTTTTTCTTGACATGGACTAACACTAGATAATAACAGCAAAGACATGTGACTAGGCCAAAAAGAAATGATCCACACAGGGTTCTAGAACAGAGACTAAAACAGTATGTATGTTCTGGTTCACATGCATTTGGTAAGCAAGGTAAGTCAAACAAAATTGAGATGTCACACAAGACTGTATAGGACAAGCACCCAGCCATATGGGATTAGGAATGAAAACAAGAATAGGCCTATTGTGTGGCTTTGCGCAAAAAAAGAAAAGAGACCAAGGCGAAAGGATAGAGAAATCCTTTTGTGGTGTTTTCTAAGAGGGAAAGTAAGAGTTAAAAAGCAAAATGACAAAAGTGGCCTAAGAAACACAAAAATACAAAAGGGGGCAAATAGTGATCTACAAGTGCTCATAGCTAACGCATTGGAAAAAATATCACCAAACTTTGGTTCGCCGGTCCTTTGTCATCAGTAGTGGACCTCCAAATGTCAAATTGTATACTGTGTTCAAAAACGTTTTTGGCATCTGGCTTTACAAGGAACCACATCTGGGATGTGGGCAATGCATTGCTAAAAACAAAGTGAACTCACTAGGGCGGTTTGCTTTCTTGTACTCATAATGTGTATCCGTTGCGGTGGAAGGGAACATAACTGCATAGCATTAAAAGCTGTGACCACTGGATGCTAAGTGGCTTGGGAATGGCGGTATATCAGAATGTGGGGATAATGAACATAATGAACTCTGTGACACACTGTAGAGTCATACAAATTCAATGAGCACAGGTAACGTCCTGGGAAAGGTTACAAAGGAGCATACAAGCGCAACACAGTTGAAGGGAGGTAATACAGTGCAATGGTCTCTGATATATAACTAACCAACTGGACCTTCCATTGTAGGTGGCGCATGCATGCCACTGCAGCATGACATTCGATTTTCTGTATAGCCCTTCTGTAAAAGCACAACCTTTCTGTATAAACATGTGGTTTTCTATGTGAGGTGTGCATTTGGGGGTCTGGTCTTCCAAAGAAGCATTGAATTGGTCTACAAATTTAGACCATGTCAAAAGATTACTCTCTGCTATTTCAAAGAAGAACATTCTGGAGCAGGGGACGGAAGAGTATGACCCTGAATGCTGTCCCCTGGACATATCATTACTTTGAATCTATGGGCAATAACAAAGCCATCATGCACACATGTCACTCACCAGAGGTGGCCTCATATGCATCCATGCCTCCAACGCCCGTGATCTTCTCACTTGATATAAGGCCACTGACTACCTCTTCAATTTGAGTCAGCCCCTCTATATGGGGGGACTCCACCTCATACCTGGACAGACCTCACATTTTCACACAACATGTCCTTTGTTCTGCTAGTCAGATCTCTCATGTGCTTAGCTACCTCCTTGGCAGTATGATTTTCGACTCCAGCGGCTTTTATCTTATCCGTCACCTCCTGCCATTGCCCGTGTGGGCTACATTATAAAGGAAAGCGGAAAAGAAAGTGCAAGACCAGACTCATGGAGAACCGCAGCTGCATCAAAGGCAAAATTATACAGGCACCCATGGTGAAAAGGGTCATAGCCATGATGACTTCCCATAGGTCATCCTTAAGAAGATCCATGGTTCTAATAAGGAAGACACCAATCGTAAACTTCTTACTTTTGCACAGAAAATGATGTTTAGAACTCAAAGTAATGTGTTTGGGTTAAACAAAGAGGTTGAGTGGCATAATGTCAATTCCACCTAGACAGACCTGGAGAGTTTCCTCTTATGCAAAAGACAAGAACAAGGGAACACACAGATACGTGCATAATTTATTTACATTGTAATTGGCTTGGGTAGGTGTAAGGATGAGAGAAGGCTTGGTCAGGTATTTGAATTATATAATCATATTTTATTATTATCAATATTCACAATAGAATAACAATCATTCACACAATAACATCATAAAATGTATATAAACATGAAAAAATCTAAAAGCAAGCCTATAAGGCACTCCTAAACATAATTCATATCCTTCCTCTTTTTTTGCAGCAGAGGTGCATGATGAGTTTGGTGAATGTTGATACATCGAGTATTTAAACCAACTGTGGGCTGCATGAAAGTGTACTGTATTTAATATGCTCCATGCATGTATGTTACGCTATCCTGTAGTACAAATGAACTCACAATACGGTGATCGTGATGCTAGAAACAGCTGATGCCCATGTAATACCAGATAACACTAAATATGTGAAATAGACAGGAAGATTTGGACCAAGAGGGGTGCACCCGGGATTATATTCAGATGTGGGTCATATATATGTGTGTGCTGATCGCTACAGTATGACATTTCTGCTTTGTATTAGGATTGTTTTCAAATGTGTATTCTCAGTACCTTGCAACTCACAATAACACGGTTTGATTTTGGGGAAAACGTACCTCTGTTAAACATTGTACAATATGGGAATGTAAGAACCAATGCTAAATAGGCTCTACAAGATGGCCACCATGTGATTCATGGTTTGTACATGAATGAGAGGAGGGAAAGTAGTTTGTTGTCTTTGTCCATACGAAAGTCACAGGTTTGATAAATAAGTCCCGCTCCGTGTACGGGGTATAACTTTCTGAGTACTTGCTATCCATGCAGGATGTACCTTTGGGGTTTTCGCTGCGCTATTGATTGTGAGACGGTTGTCTTGTCTTTTCAAGATCAAAGGCACATGTAATTGCGTTAGGGCAAGAAATGTAGATATCACGTTTTCTTTTAACAATGACGGAATCTCCCTGCTATTGGTAACCTGTTTTAGTATGCACTGACTTGGGTTCCACACTGAGGTGATTGTGCCAGTCTAATAGAGGTTATAAGACTATATAAACTGGGGTTTTCCAAGGATATGGTGATATTTGGATATACAATCTCGTGGCATGTGTACATATCAGAGCGAGTAATAAGAGAGATTTGTTTTTCTCTTCTCTAAACTTTTTCATTCAGAGAGCAACGGTTACCTGATTTTAACCGCAGGGTGCTCCAGGACATGGTCTGCGACGGATGACAACATAGCTGTTATTTTGGTTATAGATCTTTGAGATGGGCATGTGTCCTGCTTGCTTTCTTCACATTTATTTTTTAACTTGTGTAGGTTTGATCAGTTTCCTTGTGTGTGCTATGTATTTTGCAGTGCATCTCGGAGGCCGCTTGGAGGCTATTATGAAGCTTGTCTCCTATTGAATAGATCCGTCAAATTAATTCTTCACTACTTGGGCGTTTACCATGCATAAAGAGCAGGTATGCTTTCATGTTATGTTTGTGGTTTCACAAACCCACACCAGATGAAACATACATGGTTTGATTGTTGGTGTTCATGTATAAATTCATATCTTAAATGAATTTATTGGTGACTTTTGTTTTTTTCTCTCTTTTTCCTTTTTATTCCCTTGATTGTTTGCATATGGGGATCACAATTTCAGAAAGTATTCTTTATGAGAACTACAGCCAAGATACACGAATCAGAAACTCTATTAAAGAGCTCTTGATAAATGTCCGACCTATTTGGTGTTCAGGACAGAAACATGTCGGGCTCTATGAATGTGGATACATGAATTGGATCAATGTGCAATTATTTGTTTGTTATATTGTGAATAATGTGTAAATATATCTTATGCTCTTATTTTTGTTTTTGAAAACTAGCCTGTGGGTGTTCTTAGATGAATGTTTTGTATAGTAATGTTTTAGATTTGTACTATGTTGAATCATGATATACAATGCAATAACAATGAATATGAGTTTTAGGTTTTGACTACTGGGGCCATTTTATCAGGACTGAACAGTAGCAAGGAAGACGAGTTAGTCACTGCAAGGGTTCAAATTTGTTAGTCCCTATCCCTTCTTTTTGCATACATACACTCACCAGATGTGGCCATATATGTCTCCATGCCGCCAACAACCCTGACCTGCTCAATTGATATAAGACCACTGACTATCTCTTCAATTTGGGTCATACAATTTGGGTCAGCTCCTCTATCTGGGGGGCCTCCACCTGTTACCTGGACGGACCTCACATTTCTACACAACGTGTCCTTTGTTCTGCTAGTCAGATCTCTCATGTGCTTAGCTACCTCCTGGGCAGTATGATGTTCTACTACAAAGGTTTTTATTTTATCAATCACCTCCTGCCATAGATGATTGTGTTCTGTAACAGATAGTGTACTGCTAGCCCAAGTATGGAGGTCCACATGACACTCATCCACAAAGTCTGTGAGGATGACCAGCTCCTCATGCGTGAACGTTTCCTTGGTGGCCCCTTCTTTTTTGGTAGACTTTTCTCTTGGTGGCCCCTTCTCTTTCTGTGGTTGTCCCCTCTGACTCACGGTGCGTTGCTTGGCCCTATTAGCATATGTGATTGAGTCATGCAGACCTATTCTGTGTCTGCCCCCTCTGTGATTATGTAACGGAAATGCAATCAGCATCTGTGTCCCTGCGATTGCGTTACTGAAATACAATCTGTGCATGAGCCCCCTTTTTATATCTGAATGGGTGAACACTGCACATGCTTAGCATGCAAACTTTGCCCTGTGGAACTTACTTGGTGAGGGTCTTTCCTCCACATTACTCTGTCTGCTGCTTCGTAGTGCTCCTTGATGCCACCTGTGCCTTGCTTGTCCTCCTGCCTTGGATGATCTATTTCCCTCTTCCTGCATAATAGTATGTCATTGGTAGCTGGCCACGTCTACTGTCCCGGAGTGACTGACTGTCTGACCACTACAGCCTGTCACCTCCTCCTGGAGCACTGTGCACCATTACAGCAGCTTCTCCCCCTGCCCACCTCATCTGTCTTATATAGTTATCAGCACATCCTTTGGACCATTGCAGATCTTCAGTTTAGGAACTCTTAGGTCCAACTCTCACCCCTGCCAGCCTTACCTTTGCAGTGGCTGAAATTTCATTAGGCCCCACCAAGGTGGTGAGGCTGAGGGCTGTGAATGTCTCTGTCAATTAAGTTTGCATTCTGGATGCAGGTCCTGAGGCATTACAAGTCCCACTTCAGCTATGAAAAGCAGCTTTCGGCCTCTGCCCAGCAAAGGATTTGTGAAGACATTACTGCTGCCAGAAACTTGGAGGGGTAGCTATCTCTACTCTGGACAATGTCAAAAATCACTTGGAGGGGGGCGTGGTCAGAAGCGATGTGAGCAAGACGTGTTGTGCTCTGGGTGCTCATGAATATCTGTTAAATTGATATTTCCCCTGCATCAGAGAATGATTATAACTTAGTTTCAAACAGAACTACACATGCAGATGGTAAAACTGTGTTCTGCATGAAAATCACCTGAGGAATGGAGACGAGAGAGTTGGGAAGACGGCTCAACGTAACGGACCTGATCCAAGATGGCAGGTGCCATTCGGATAAGAGTGCCCATGGACGAAAGAACTGCCGAGGACATTCCTGAGGCACCCGATTAATGCTACGACTGCAACTACGTCCCTAACTGTGAGAAGCAGAACGAGAGTGCTGAATTTCCAACCCCTGACCAAGGAAGTGAATGCTGGAGTTGTAGCGAGGCATGGAAAGGAAAACCCAGCAAGAGAGGCAAGTGACGCAGTGGCGATCTGCAGAGGGTGGGGGGCACAGGACTTGTAGAGAGTGTCCACATCCGGAAAATAAAATCGGGGGGAGCGCAGGGATGGTTTTGGTCTCTCCCCCACTGAATGGTGATGAAAAATCTCCATTGCAATTGTACTTTCCTGCAATCTGACCAAGGGCAAAGTACATGCCAAGTCGGCCTGCATGAAGGCACTCCAATAGACAGCGGTGCCAGGAGTAGCACAAAGGCATCTACGCGGGGTGCTGCTACATCCAGGGACGGAGGGAAGAAATACAGGCCAACCGGTGGACTGCAACTTAATGAGTGAGTGGATCGATACACAGTGCAAAGGTTCAAGGATTGGCATAACAACTAATTCCCATGGGAATAGTAGACAATTTCAGACATAGTAAGCGCACTAAATCAGAAGTGGCGAATACATATGGCCTTTTCATGCAGAGTCAATGTATTACGGCAGTGCACCACTGCTGAACTACAATATTAATATTGCCATACATATGCTGAGGAGCGAATTGGAGTGGGCTTGAAGTAGCACAATAAGGGGCATAAATTACCAATCATGCAGCAGACCCATGTTGGAGGGTGGAAGGAAGAAAATATCAGCAAAGCCCAAACAAACCAAAGTGGATGCATTTGCCACAAAGGGGGACACAAAACAAGACCCCCGACATTGGGAGACAGAATTGATGAAAACACACTAGTTGGACCGGACGCCAAGATACTGGAGGCCATAGCGTCTCTGAGAACAGCAATAGAAACTCAGATAGATGAAATGTGCTGCAGCGCTTGCCTCCTATGCCAGGACCTCAGGAATCTAGCGATCAGGGTTAGAAAGGCGGAGACCAAGGTAGTGGAGCTATCATCCACCTCAAAGGAAGTACAGAGCAAGGTCCAGGAATTGACCAAAACTGTGAAAATGCTACAGGAGAGAGTGGAAGATGCAGAAGGCAGAGTGCGTAGAAGTAATATACGTATGCTAGGATTGCCGGAGGGTGAAGAAGGGGGAGAGCCCACTTCATTTGTAGAAAATATGTTACTTCAAGAGATAGGTCTTGGGAACCTGTTGCAGGGGTTCATTGTGGAGAGGGCCCACCGAGCACTGATGAGGAGACCCTCCCAAGGAACCCCACCCACACCGATTATAATAATGCATTTTAGGGACAAGGATAAAATACTTGTGTTCTCCACAAAGGGAGGAGAGATAGAGGGTCAGCTGTGCTGGCAATCTACCCTTGAATACACCCTGCAGGTACAGAGGAGATGAGGACAATTTTTCCCAACCAAGGAGAGACTGAGACAGCAGAGTATCAAGGACATGCTCCTATCTCCTGCATGACTAAAGGTTCTACAGAAAGGAAAATCCCTATTCATTGACACTCCAGAGGATGCTAATGCTTGCATGGAGGAGAACTGAATGGCTCTGGTGAAAGCAACAGAAAAGGACCACAACTAAAGCATTTTTGACAAGGAACTTGCCCAATTACCACGGTGATAAGGAAGCAGGGGAGTAAGAAGAAGCTTTGAGAATGGGATTTGGTGAGAATACAACCCCCCAGCTGCCTGTTGAACAGACACTAGAGTTCACAGAGGCGACAGTGTTGGTCAAGAGACAGAACCAGCCATGTGACTGACATCTCCCACTAGGGAGATTAAGCAGATGCCTCACAGGTATCGATCTACTAAGTCTCTCGAGCCATACTAAATGGTGGAATCACCTTGACAGTGAAAACCTGATGGGTGCTTGTTTTGTGTAAGGGCAGATTGCAAAAATGTGTAATTGTTAGTAGTGGATTCCTGGAAGAACCTGTGAGAGGGAAGGAAGATGTAATGAGTAAGCAGCGTGTTGAGGGGGTGGAAGGAAGAGAAGGGAAGATGAAATTGCAACCCAATGGCGGAATTACTAAAAATATCCTCTTGGAATGTCCGAGGACTAAATAATTATGTGAAAAGACTTAGAGTGTTGTCATATATAAGATGTAAAGGCTCTAAAGTGGTTTTATTGCAGGAAACACACCTGACTACGGATAGCCAGTTCAACATATTACAAAAATGTGTCAGCATGGGATTTGGTTCTACATACTCAAACTATGTAAGACATGTGCTCATCTTGGTGGCCCCTTTGGGGCCCTTCCCAATGGTCACTGATACTGAGGGGAGAATAGTGCTAGTACATGGTTTTTTGGACAGAAGAGAGGTGTGTCTGATCAACACCTATGCCGCCAATCATAATGCATCGGCTTTCTTTCGCTCATTATACTCTTTACATTCTCCTTACAGAGGTATGACATGGTTGTGGGGAGGGGATTTTAATTGCACCTTAAATCCTGTATTAGACAGATCAGACACCAAGCATATGACCTCATCACCACAGTCAAAAGTCCTAAAAACAGTGTTAGAAGATCTGGAATTGCAAGAAATCTGGAGATGGTTAATGCAACCTCGTAGATTGTTCCCCTACTATTTTTGTGTACATGGTGTCGACACTCGCATAGATTACTTTTTCCACTGGAATGGACTGTGTAGGGGATTTTGGAAGTGCCTTATACGAAGGTAGAACTCTGTCAGACCACTTGCCTCTGACAGTCAAATGGATGTTAAATAATATGCCAGCTCTGATCCCTACATGGAGACTGCGAGCAGAAGCCCTGAAGAATATATCCTATTGAGATGCAATGGCACAGCAGATTGAGGATTATTTCCAGATTAATGAAGGGAGTGAACACAGCAAGGGGATTCTATGGGATGCTTTCAAGGTGGTGTTTAGAGGTGCAGCCATTGTAAAAGCAGAGGGGATTAAAAGAGAACTAAAGAGGAGTTAAGCTGACATTGAATATAAAATAAAACTTGAAGAGCAATCATATTTGGGGGAAGGAAAGCAGAATCTACACTCATCACACTCAGGCAAGAATGAATGGAATGCTGGGAGAGATTGGGAATATATAGCTATACAAACTATACAGAAAGTCTACACGGGCAAGGGGATAAACCAGGTAGACTATTAGCATGGCTGAGTAAAGGAATGGGAAATAGGATGGGAATGACTGAAATAGAGGATAATTGTGGAGAACTATGGAGATTGCAGAGGGAGAATAATGTGACTTTTGGTATATTTTTCCAGGAATTATATGAGGAGCGCCTTGAGAGTAGAATGGAGGAGAAAGGGTGATGATCATTACACTTCCCACTGGGAAGATGCCGGGAGGGGATGGTTTAACTACTGAATTTTACAAGGAATATATTGATCTGTTGGCTCCAATATTTCTTGAGATGTTTGAGAATGTGTTTGAAATATGTGAATTGCCTAGAAGTATGGAGCAATCTATTATTATCCCAGTCGTGAAACCAGGGAAAACCAGTAGCTACTGCGAGTCATACCGTCCGATATCGCTAATCAATCAAGACTGCAAGATCCTCAGTACAATACTGGGCAAAAGGCTAAAAAAGGTTACAGGACAACTGATCAACCTGACCAAACTGGCTACTTCCCAGGCAGGGCAATGTCTGGAAACCTGAGTAGATTGCATGCCGTAAGAAATGCGACGCAAGATTGGCAAGGAAGATGCGCAATTGTGACTCTGGATGCCATCAAGGCGTTCGACTAACTCAGATGGGGGTGGCTGTTGGCTAGCATGTAAGGCTTTGGGCTTTGGGCTGGGGAAGTGTTTCTGAGATGGATCAAATTGCTGCATCTCACGCCAAAGGCTAGAGTGTGCACAGGAAGATTTGTGTCAGATCAATTTACCATTCAAAGAGGCACCAAACAGGGTTGCCCGTTTTCCCCTAAGTTATATATCCTGGCGATAGAGCCACTGGCACTGTATTAAAGAAAGGAGTTCAAAGATGGGGGACTTGGAACTCTATGTGGAAGAGCTAGATCATTTTACAAGATTGTCGGGAGTGACCATTAGCAAGGCTAAGTCATGTATATTCCCTTTAGAGGGATGGAGAAGGGTTACGCGGTCACTATTGCCCAATGCAGGGCTGCAATGGGAAACAAGCACATTCTGATAATTTGGAATCAACATATATCATGAAATAAGAGACACCTATAGACACAATGCATTGAGGGCACGGAGGGGACTGCAAAATTCAATCATGTTCTGGAAGAAATTACTCTTGTCACTGATGGGCAGAGTGGCACTGTTGAAAACATTACTATGACTTAAAAAAATATATTCCCCCCATATAAGCCTAACAGCCATATATGGCACAGATAAGGCAGATTTGAACCAAATTAGAGTAAACGAGAAAACCAGGGCACTGATCAAAATAGGGGACATGCTCCAGCAGGATACATTCCTGGAATTTGGATATGCATTAGTGGAATACAGAATAAGCCAAGGCCAATTCCTAACGTATTCAAGATTAGCACATGAGATATGTCACAGGTGATGTCAACTACTCCACATACATTAACAGCAGAGGACAAAGTATTCAAACTACTGTATGACACATCAGATGGGCATCAGATATCTAGGCTATATCAAGGACTCATGGAATACATTTGTGACAAAGATTTGAAGGTTAAAGAAAAATGGGAGTCTAATGTAGGAAAGGAATTCATAGAATCAGAATGGACAAGGGATTCAGGGTATACTAAAAGGGTTTCAAGAAAGAGCAAGGTTTAAACTGCGGCAACTTTATGTTATGCATTTTGTTATCTAGGTTCCTGGGTTCTGGAGGGAAGAATTGCCAAAGATGTGGGGGGGATGATGCAGACATGATACATATGTTCTAGACGTGTCAGGTCATCAGGAAGTTCTGGCCAGAGATGCAAACCCATTTAGAAATAGGTGGTTTAAAGTAATATTTATGGACCCCAGAGGACTGCTTATTGGGGATTTTTATACGATCGAAAAAAACGAGACCGATTGATAAAATGGTTGATTTAGCCTGGGCACTAGGGAAAATAAGGATAGCCATAGCATGGAAAACAGATAAGGTGCCTTATATAGAGAAATGGTGGGTAGACCTGAAACGCTGGTCAGTGGCTGGGACAGAAGTGTGGTATCAAGCATTACATGTGGGTAGGGGAGAAACCTTAGAGGGAGTGGAAACCTGCAATGCCTTGTTTAACACAATAGTCAGTTAACCTGATGATAAACTCCCTTGAAAACTGCTGTGCTAACGAACACAGGGAATTATATAAAGCGTAAGTATCTGCTCGGAGATGGCATTCCATTTATGTCTAAACATGTTGGCCCTAGAAACATGAAAAAGGGAATGTAGAATTGAAAGAGAAGTTTGGAGCAATGTCACTTATGACAAAAGGGATTGTAGAGAGAACAGGCACTTTATAAGTTGTTTGGGTTCGGTTGGGGGGTATTGGTTTTAAATGAAAGGGTGGGGGTATGAGTTGGGAAGTTTCAGCCAGGTTAACCGAAGATTGTGATGTTGGAAACATGTATTCAACTGATTATCTTAATAACCTGCTGTATGTTGTTGCGTTTTTCAATATTTCAATCAATAAAAAGTTTTAAATTAAAAAAGAATCACTGGGATGATGTAAGGATACAGATCCATAAGAAGGCCATCGAAGCATGACACAGTGTGAAGGTCCATTGTGATGGCCACCATCTTGTGACTGTGCTACAAGCATGGATCCTTGAGAAGGTGAACCCAGTGCTTCATGCCCAGGTCTTTGAGGACTTGCAGACCCTCGTCAAAGTGGCTAATAGGTACAGAAAGTAAGCCTGGCCTTGCATTGTCATGCTAGCATGAATGAAATGGCCTGATGGGGTGAGGAAGAGAGTAGGTCTACCACTAGGAGGAAGCTGTACAATACATTTTCTTCATGGTGGTTTATTGGCACACTGCAACAATGGTAAGGGACACATAGACCTATTGGTGCCACACTGGACCTTCATACTTCTGGACAAGCAGTAGATGCAAGCTCTGCTAGCTGCCAAAGGCATATGTAAATGTCAGTCTTAACAAAACCTGTGTCCATTTCCTGTTTTGAAGTGATTTTCACATGAGGCAAGGTGATGCTCTCACAGGCGAAATATAGGATATTATGTAGTATCATCATGTGTACAGGCTGCATGCATCTGGTGCTGCATGATGTCTGCATGTAAGTCATGGTGGACATGGGGTACTGCAGGAGGTGCATGTCACGGACGAATAGATTGACCCACAAGCAAAAGCATTGCATGGAAGCCCATCTGTTGTTTGAGATGCTCATGTCAGCTAGGCATTTTATTCTCTCTTGCTGTGTCCATGATTTTGCCATAAAGAAGAAGAAACATGGTGTCAAGGAAAATGGTGACATGTAGTGTATGTATGATGGAGGGTCCCCAAGTCTGGCATCCCGAGATGACTTGTGTCAAATACATGTGTATTGCATATAGTTCTCACACTGTCTGGGATGCTTCTAGCAAGATGGACAGACATGAATCACTGAATTGAAGGTGAAGTGTCAATGTGTCCTACTTATAGGTTGTCTCTGCAGACATGCCTTTGAGGCATGCATCTATGTCCAAAGAAATGTGCACATGTTGTGTCCACAAATCTCTGCATGGCCACATGTATTTAAATGTATTGATTAATTTATTAAGCGCTTACTCCTAAGCACTGGACAAAAGAAAAATTAATGGTACAACAAAAAGATAATCTAGGATAATTAAATACAAAAAGGGTTAAGAAGAAAAAGAAATAAGGAAGGCTTTGAGCTGAGTGGGGAAAACAAGCAAAGAAGAGGAAGAGTGATTAGAAGAAGACACTTTCCGTTCTTAGGAGCAAGGAGGGAAATGGATCAAAATTGGGACACGGCACAAGGTGGCTTTGGAATGGCGAGAAGTAAGAGGCAGAAAAGGCCATGAAGACACTTGAAAACAACCCTGAGGAAATTAAAATGGAGACAACCCTCAAACTAAAGCCCGCAGAGATAGTGACAAGATCAGGAGATAGAAAAGCAAGAAGGGGGGGAAAGAATATTGCATCCAGAGTGATGATAAATAATGGAGGAAAGAGAGCTTGTGGACAAGGAGGTCGAGTAGTAAAGAGGAGGAGAGACAGTAAATGCAGACATTAGAGTTTTTGTGACAGAAAAAAACAGTAGGTGGTGAATCTTGCAGATATTATAGAGTTTAAAATAGCAGTAGAGCTGTAGCATTTATTTGATGGGAAAGAGAGAAGATAGAGTTGGATAGTATGCCCAGATTCCATGTGGAATCAGAGAAAGTAAGTAAGATAGGGGGGAATGAGAGAGCAAAAGCAGAAGGGGAAGAGACAGTGGTGGAAGTTCAGATTTTGAAGGATTAAGATGAAGAAAACCAGAATGCATGTCACGACTCTCGCCCAAAACCCCCTCTGGCAAACTCATTGGCCAGGTGGAGTCAGGACTCGGGCCTCTAGAGCCTGGCATCCTCTTCAAAAGCCCTCATGGGGCCAGTCCTGGCACCTATGGCACCAGGCTCATACACCATGAAAAACAATGTGCTTGGGAACTACTTTATTGCATTGTCAGCCAACATGGAGGCATCCACATAGCTTGGTTCCTAAGAACCAAGCTATGCGGTCTAGTGTTTTGGGTGTGGTAGCCTTGGGACTACTTTACCTGGACTATTTTGTTGGGACTATTTAGACCACACCCGAGCAAGACAACACGGTTTGCGTTACTTTGCAGCTTGCTTCGTGACGCTCACTGTGTCCAGCTATTCCCTCGAACCTCGGAGAAGCAGAACTTGCAAGGAGACAAAAGGAACATCATTAGCAGCCGCATCTTACCTGCAGTCTTCATCTTTAAACACTCGCACCTACTGAGAACAGCTTCCTCGAATCTGCACGCCTCCCGGACAGAACGACCTGAAAGAAGAAGATAGAGGCAACATTAAAGAAAGCAGTAGAGACATTTACAAATTACGAACTGCTCAAAAGGCTTACCTAGCTGGTCGCCTCTCGGCTGGCACCACTCCGGACATTCCACTCGCGCTGAAGAACACCGCGACCTACAAGGAAGGAAAACACAGGTTAGCAAACGCAAGACTTTGTAGAGCTGCACTTAGTGCTTACTTACCGCATCATAGCACTCTTAATGCCCCTTCATTTACCAGCGGGGCTCAACCAAGCCAGTTCACCGCATTGAAGCTCCTTATACCTAAGGGAGAAAAAAGAGACATTTCAAACAAAGAAAGGCATGCAGGATAGCAACAAAACTAAAGAACAGCAATAAGACCTACCTGGACAATATCAAACGGGCCGGCGTCAGTGAAGTAACTGGACCGCACTCGCTCATGAAAGACAACGTGCCCCTGCAAAGAAGGCAGGAAGGAGAGCACGCCTAATTTTACCACAAGCCAGAACCTTCCCCACAGACCACATCAGGGCAATGCTGAGAAGCATAACAGCGAGTAAACCGGCTGGGTGGCGTCCCTGTGGATACCAGGTGAGCGTAACATGCATGGCATTTTGGATGGTGAGCGAACATGAGGAAAGAGATGTGTGAAGAGAGTGAGTTAATTTCAAGAAAAAAAGAAGAGCTGCATGTCGTCCGCATGAAAGTGAAAAGAAAAGCCCCATTTAGAAAAAATATAGCAAAGGGAGGAAGTGTAAAGAGAGAGAAAAGGAGAGGTCTAATGAAAGAGTCTTATGGGACACCAAATTACAGTGGTATGTAAGGGGGGACCAATGAGAGAGAAAAGTTGCGATTAAAGAGTTATGATGAAAATCAGTGAAGTTCAGAGTCAGAGAAATAAGTGAACAAAATGGAGGAAAGAAGGCCAGAGTGATCAACTATGTCAAATAGAACTGCAGAGGATTAGCATTGAAGAGAAAGAAGCTAGAGATAGGGGTAGGGGAACTGGAGAAGATGAAGGTGGGGCAGCAGAATGGGGGAGAAAGAACATAGCAGAATAGCTTTAAAGAAAAGAATCAAGGGCAGGGTCAGGAGAAGGAGGAGAGAGCAAATGATCAACTAGCCAGAAAAGGCAACACAGGTGGGGTGAACAAAGTTATATAAGATCATAAAAGTAGATTTGTTTTAGCCAGGAGAAGATCTAAATCATAGGAAGAAAGTAAAGAGAAAAGTGTAGGGAAAGGTCAGAAACAAACCAGGTTTTCCTCCAGCGACACTCAGCCTAGTGCAAGGTAGTTTGGATGGAACAAAACTGTCAAGAGAGCCAAGGTTAAGGTAGTTTCTTGGAAACAATAAAATAATGCTTTGGCTAGGGGAGTCCAGAGAGGATGAGAGTGAAGAGGAAAGAAGACCTACAGCTTTGGCCAGATCCTAAGAAGGGAAGGTAGTCAACGGTGGTATCAAAGTGTTAACAAAATATATAAAAGAAATAGTCAAGTTTCTTTAGGTTAAGATAAGAGAAAGAAGATTGATGGGAGGGTGATTACGAATAGAGGAGGAGCTGAGGGGAAGGAAAATGAGACCCTGGTCAGATAGATGGAAAGGGGTAGTGAGAATAGGGGAGGAAGGAGCGGAAGAAGAGAAAACTAGATCAAGATTGGAACCAGATTGTGGCAAATTGGATTCTGCCTCCCAGCAGTACAAGGATGAGTTGGGGTAAAATGGCCCACTCAGCCTTCACACTTCTACAAACCAAAATACAATGCAACCATAAATGTAAAACAGGGACAGTTAAGAGATATAGCTCATTCACCTTTTGTGGCCATGTGGCATGAGGGAAGGCTCTGCTCTAAAGCGGGGTGTGAAGGTGAACCAGTAGTGACCCAAACAACACAGTATCTCAGTTCAAAATAAAGGCAATGTCCACTTAAAGCTATGCTCCTAAGAGGGAAGTGAAGGCGAACCAGTAGTGACCCAAACAACATAGTGTCATAGTCCAAAATGAAGGGAATGTCCAATAAAGCTTCCATAAAAATATAAACACTTTAACGAAAACTCCCCAGCTGCATGTAGAATGAATAGAACTACAGTTCAAAAGCACACCCCGAGGGAAGAACAGAAGATGCGACAGGCTGGAGAAAGTACACTCTGAGCGTAGTTCCAGGGGTGGTCAGTAAGGTACTACCATAGAAATTATATCTTGGTAGAAAACAGGAGTGATCGTGACCTGACGAGTCCCTAGGGTCCAAGTGGACCGAGAGGGCAGTTCATAGTCAACAGTACCTGGATTCAGTTCTTGTAGGCTGATGCATTCAGACCTGGGGTCCAGTGTTGATGCAAGCTGATGAGACTAAGTTTAGGCACATACGATCGTCGCGGCCCCAGCAGCAAACAATGGTGGATTAGGGGCGATTGCATGTGCTCTACAAAGATGCAGGTCGGGGCGGTTCCAGGAATGCATTGCAGTTGGCCGGGCCGAGTCAGGCTTTAGCCGCTGGGAGTGGTTGATGAGTGACGCTCCAGCGGTTCTAACCAGCATGCTATGGTCGTTGAAGTGGTGATATTGGGCGTGTCGATATGCGATTGATGAGGCAGAAGATCAAGTGCTAGCTGGGCCGCGCCATGGTTGGAACCCTTGGTTATATTCGAAGTGTGACTCTCCAGTGATTCAGTTCGGGTCCCAGTATTAAGCAGTTGCTTCAGGCCGACCAAATGACAAGCTTTGGCTGGGGCACAATGCAGTATTGACCTGGCCAAAGGTGGAAGAAAATGTTCCATTGCTGGAGGAGCACAGCAACCAGCACCAGTGGCTTCCCTCTTGTTCCAGTTATGGAGAACACAGAGCAACCATTTCGGTGTGGGAAGAGGAAGCTTTGGCTGGTCTTGTCCCCTGGTTGCTTGTGGTTCTTTCAGGGGGACTCAGGGATAGGATGATTCCTGTTCAGCGTCTGCTCTTCCAGTTTAGGAGATTCCAGAGCACGGTGGTAGGTCCTGATCTACAGCAAAGGTTACTCCCAATGTTCCCTGGCACAGTAGGAGACAGATATTCCTTCTGTCTTGGATGAATCCTTCTTCACTCGGGCTGTGGGCTTTCGAGAGTACAACTCTCCCAAAAGAAGTCCAGTGAGATCTTCAAAACGAATCTGCGGCCTAAAGGATCCAAGAGGGACTGAGCAAATAAAAGGAATGGAAGACCCCTTCATTTAAGGGAAAAGGTCCTCAGGTGATTGGACTAAAGCTAGCTTGCCTTAGTGGTCCAATCTCTGCTCTGGGACAGAGTGGGCTTTGCCCCATTGAGATCACACCCAAATTGCTTTTCTCCAGAGGAAGTGGAGTGCACAGAAAAGAGAGAGAGAGAAAGAGACAGTGAGAATCAAAATGGTGGAAACCTTCTCCCATTGACCAGAGCCCTCCTGCCTATCATAATCCCGCCCCTTGCCTTCCTACTGAGAACAAAGGACTTTAGAGGTGCAGCACCCAGATGTGAGGCTACTCTTTTTGAATGGGTGTGCTCCCTAGGTGCCCAGGACAGCTGCCTGCTGTACGGCTGTCATGGGTGGAAGGTGTTACCACCCCTCACAAATAGATCAAAGAGGAGGCCCGGCCTTCCAGGTTCTCATCCTTCCATTTGGTGGGCTACACCTGGCTGACCAGAATACACCTGACCTTCCATACTGGAACTGGCTCGCAGGATCAGACACATGTGCAAAATTAATTGGAATGTGGTGATTTGCGATCTTAAGTAGCGCCATGCACTATGCTTCAATGTAGGCGTAGCTTGTATTTAGAGTTTACCCTGCCACCAGCATGGGCAACTCATCTTCATCATACTTTTGGGTACAGTGGGTGATATCTTAAGTGTCACCTCTGCACTGTGTGTGCGGCTGTCAAGTGGGTACCTTGTGACCTTCGAATCAGTTCTGTACCATGGGCAGTGTAGAGTTGCCGCGGATCAGGCTACTGATGCAGCAGAGCCCAAGTGCACTATGCTTTTGGCATGGCGTCGATGGGAAATGGGAATTCTGGTTTATCAGATGAGCTGTTTTTGAGACGGAATGTCTCTGATCTGTTTGTTAATAAAAATAAAACAATTAAGGGCTTTGCACCTTTGCCAGATGGCAATTCCTCAAACAGATATAAGAGATGGAGATGATGAGAGAGGAAAGAGATTATAGGAAACAAGCAGAGGAAGAATGGGACAAAAAGCATGAAGTTAAAGCGAGTTGAAGATTGAAATCACCTAGAAGAAAGAAGGGGAAGTAGACAGGCAATAAATTATGAGGAAGGTGAGAGGATATAGACTAGAAAAGGAAGAAAAGTAATACTCAAAGGAGAGAAAGGATAGAAGAGAGAAAGAGAGACAGAGGGTGAAGGAGAATTGGAAGAGAATGCCAGTGCTGCTGCAATGCCTGTACAGCCATGGGTGATTGGGAAAACGAAGTAGAGGAGGGAAAGAAGAAGCAGGATTAACTGTGTCTATGAAGGAGATCCAAGTTTCTGTTCTACAAAGAAAATGGAGAATAAGACAGAAAAGACAGAGAAAGAGATCAAGAATAGAATGGGTCTTGTTACAGACAGACCAATCCATAAGTAAACTGACGAGATGGAGATTCGTTAGGGGAAGTTATAGGAATTAGATTATTTAAGTGGGTAGAGCCTACAATGATTCCTTATGAGACTCCAGGATGAACATACACATCTTTAGCACTTAAGGAGTTAAGGGTGTGGGAATGCAGACTAGGAGAAAGATTCAAGAGCGGAGGGTTAGAAGAACAGGAATGGACATTGTCAAAATAAAAAAGGAGAGAGTAGAAGAAAGATCGAGAAATAACTGAAAAATATGGTAAGGAGGAGTATAAAAATGCCTAGTAACATCATGAATGGGAATAGGGTAGATGGAGGAAGAGGAGGACAGCGCAGTGGTAAATCAAAGTGAGATAGAGGAAAGAAGCATGGCAGTTCAACGGGTCCAATACAATTTATGCCAGACAAAGCCTATCGGGCATGTACCTGGTCACTCTAATTGAGAAAAAAATCTCTTCAAAGTATTCAAATCTGTTCAGAGAATATTACCTCATTTAAATCAAAGTTTCAAGGAACATAAAAAAAACACACATACTCCATAAATATCTTTAGTAGATAATTTTATTCATCACTCCTACACTGTTTTTAACAATCTAAATTTAAAGATTTCATTAAGCACGAAAAATATTTCATCAAATAAAGGAGCAGAACATTCTTAACAGAAAGCAATGTCCTTTAGGAAATTTCAGGAAAAAATTCAGCAAAATTTGCTAAGTTTGTACTTTCAAAGATACATTTGACAAAAGGGGTTTTATTTCCCCCAAACAATCACATGATGTTTGTCCACTCCGCGTTTCGGGGGTTATCTTCACCCCTTCTTCAGGTGTTGATGTGATGTTTATAATAGTTTCCTCGTATCCTAAAATAAATTTCACAAAAAACAGAGATTTGTACAAATTTTGTCTTTATGGCACAGAGAACGCCAATATCCCAAGAAAGAATTTTAAGCCATCCAATATGTAAATTTCACTGACCTTGGAAATATCCAGGGTCTATATAGTCAACTCTGACTAACGTGCCATTTCTGTGTTCTGTCCACTGATTGATAGTTGATGGCAGGTTAGTTATGTAACCCTCCTCAGTAGTCTTCCAAAACTCTAACAAGATGTTACAATCACTCTGTAGGAAAAAGTAAGCTTAGTTTTAATACTTAACAACCACCACCTACTACTCACTATATCTATACCCAACTCACTGAATCACATAACCAAGATCAAGTTTACTAGACTTACTTGCCCACAGCTCCAATGGTATCCCAAACGCAATGCGGTGATGGCGAAACGGCTGCAACCACAGCCTCCCGTCCCGCGGTGCGTTTTAAATGGAGTATCAGTGAGTCACGTGATCGTAATTCCAATCACGTGACCCAATGTACGTTTCTTCACAAACAAGCGTAAATAGTGTGTTATCTTCATAAGAACACAAATACTTATTATTCAAAACATATTTTAAACGCAATGCGGGAATTGGCTGCAATCACAGCCTCCCGTCCCGCGATGTGTTTAGTTAAATCTTTTCGTATGTCGCGTAATCAACCCGATCATGTGACCTTGTGTAAACATGGTGCCTGTCCCTTCGTGCCGCCCCACATGATAACCAATTCATCACGTGATAACCTGTCCATGGTAAGACACATGATCCAAAAATGTAGAAGTGTAGGTACTTTACTCACTTTAGATTGTAAAAATAAAAAATCCAGTTCTGGAATATACCGGAACTGAAAGACAATTACGAGTTCTTATTGTAAGGAAATCACATACGGACCACTAGTTGACATATTACGTGCATGAGAAAAAATCTTCCTGGTCAATGTGAAAGGTCAGTACAAATAAGCCCTATGCTAATCTATTTTGAATGTAATGCTCGCTGTACAGCATTCCATTCTCCTGAGGGGCAACTTGGTATGCTAAATATAAACACAGACATCTCTGCTTTACACTTAAATAGACTGGGACATACTCCCTGGGTGTTAATCCTCTGTTAACCCAACAGGGAATTGTCAATAACTCAAATACAATATTGAAGTAACCAGATTTTTACAATCTACTAAATGCCTAAATTCATTCAGGTACCATGGGCGCTAGCAATGCAACTAGAGACAATTACAGACATTTCCCTTGTTCATTTGACATACTCATACTCCTTCACTCTCATCATTAACATATCCTCAAAAGTGAATCAACACTACAGTCACAGTTACCACAATTCTATGTACACTTTGAGCCCAAAATAGGGCATTTGCAGAGATAAACAAAGAAAACAGTTTTACTCGCAGTAGTCAACAAAAAATCATATCAGATAAAACAAGTAAAATCAAACTCATTATTCATACCCTTTGGTTCAAGTGTATCTAACCGCTCAATCCACTCAACCTCTTTTTGTCTCAGTAACTTGTGTATGTAACCCCCTCTTTTAGAGCATCTGACTTGCTCCAAAATCACCAATTTCATCTGAGCCACTGAGTGTTTGTTTTCTTTGAAGTGTTGTGCCACTGGTGAGTGGACTGAGCCCAATCGGATGTTAGATTTGTGCTCAGTCCACCTCAGTTTGACTTTTCTTGATGTTAGGCCAACATAAAATAGCCCACATGGACATTTATTTGCATACACCACATTACTTGTGTCACACGTGCTAGTATGTCTAAGCAAGATCTTTTTCCTGTACAAGGATGGTTAATGCTAGGTCCCTTAATCACAGTATGGCAATGCTGACAATTATTACAGGGTAAGGTACCCTTGAATATGTTAGAGCTGATGACTGGTGTTTGATAATCAGCTCGAACAACAAAATCTCTTATAGATTTACTTTTCCTATATGCAAAGGTTGGTTCTTTCTCAAACAAATGGGCTAATAAAGGATCCATTTTCAACATTTGCCAATTTCTTCTGATGATTTTCTTGATTTTATAACTCTGTTGAGAGTATGTTGTCACATACACCATCACTTCCGAGTCTTCCTTCGGTGACCGCTCCAATGTATTAGCTCTCGGGACTGCTGAAGCCTTCATTAAGGCACTTTCTAATGTGGTTGCTGTATAACCACGTTTAGAAAATTTCTCTTTCAATTTGTTAGATTGAATCTCAAACTCAGGTGGCTCTGAAATCAGTCTGCGATACCTTAAGAACTGACTGTAGGGTATGCTTTGTATTATAGTGGATGGGTGAAAGCTAGATGCCATCAATGTGCTGTTTCTGTCCGTGGGTTTGTTATAAATGGTCGTGTGTAAGTGATTATTCTTAATATAGATTTCCATATCCAAAAACTGGATCTGGTTGTTGTTATTCTGGGTCGTAAACTTAATTCTTGGTGCTAGCTGATTCATGTACTCAAAAAATTGAAGGAGGCTTTGATGAGAACCTCTCCAGATACCAAAAATATCGTCTATGAATCTCATGAAACTTATTAAGTGAGGCTGGTATTGTGGATTATTCAGAACCATTGTTTGTTCCAAGTAAGCCATATAGGTGTTCGCATACCCAGGTGCCATAGCGGCCCCCATTGATGTTCCTGCAATCTGGATAAAATATCTGTTTTCAAAACGGAAAAAATTATTATTTTAGACAAATTTCAATAAATTCAGTATGCACATGTTGTTTGCCTTACATTCTTGTGATGACAATAGTAGCCATTCCATTGCCTCCAATCCTGCATCATGTGTGATATTTGTATAGAGACTAAAGACATCCATGGGAAAAGAATGTCAGTAGTCTCTTCAAATTCAAGGTCCTTGATCTCTAATAGAAAATCTGTAGAATCCATAAGATACGTTATGGTATTTTTTACCAGTGGCTGAATTGCTTGATCAATACATTGGTCCAATGGTTCTAAGAGACTGTCCGTTGCTGCTATGATAGTTCTACCCGGTGGGTTCTGAAGATTTTTATGTACTTTTGGTAAAATGTAAAGAACCGGCATTATTGCACAATTTTTGGTCAGAAATTATCTTGTTTTATCCGTTATCCATTGTTGCTCTACTGCTTCATCCAAAAATTCATTGATTAATGTTCTCACATGATTTGTAGAGTCAAAAGTGACCTCCAGGTATGTGTCTTGATCATTCAATTGCCGTTCAACCTCCAATTTGTATTTCACCTGGTCCATTATTACAAATGCACCACCTTTGTCGGCTGGCTTCAATATAATGTCTTGATTCTGCCAGAGTTTGTCCAACGCTAATTTTTTTTATTTAGAAAAGTTGCTCATCATATCTCTATTCTTGAAGGAAATGGATATGAAATCTCTTAATGTTTGTTTATAAAAAACTTCCAAAACATGATTCTGCGTGTGTGGTGTAAACACGCTTTTTGGTGAAATTTCCAGGTACTTTGAAGACTCCAATGGTTGTACTCCTTCCGTGGTAGCGAAAAATACTTTCAGTTTCATCTTTCGAATCAGCCTGAAAAGATCAATTTTCTCTTTAAGAAGATTACTTGAGTATGTTGGAACAAATGATAGACCCTTTTGAAGAGTCTTCGATTCAAAATCACTTAATTGATATGATGATATGTTAATGACTAAGTTTTCTTTTGAGGTATGTTCACTTGACGTGCTGGATTTTTTCTTTTTGGATCTTCTGGTTTTCTTTTGTCTAAAAAAAGCCCACTTGCACTTGTTCCGGATTGGTTTCTCAGATCCTCTCCCCCCTCTGTTGAATCTGTTTGTTGTTGCCTTAGACGAGTTCTTCTTCAGTTTCAGGACCGGAGGCTTCAGATGACGTTTGTGAGACTGACGTTCTGCTTGGTCTCGCAGGAAAAGGTTGTGGATTCCTCTTGTTATAATACGCTTTAAAAGTATACACAATATCAAGTTTATAATCTATTGTGTCTCTCCGAAATTTTCTGATTTTCTTCGTTTCAATTTCAGATTTAAACTGATCCAGTCTGTTGTTAATATCTTCAAATGTTAAAGCAAGTTGTTCTTTAGTCATCAACGATGACAAACTTAATTTTAGTGTGTTTATGTCTTCTTTCAATGATGTTAATGATTTCGATAGTTCTTCTATAGTTAAAAGTATAAGGTCTAATGAACATCTATTTAGTATTTGTCTCCAATTTTTGATAAATCCCAGACTTTCTCTACACAGAGTAGGTTCTAGATCTACCCTTAAACCCCTAGGTATTCTCTGAGATTTATAGTACTGTGCCAAAGTAATAGCATGCAATTTCTGATTGATTTCTCGCTTGATCACCCTTTCTAACTGTTTAATTAATTCCTCTCGATTTTTAGTAGCCTGTGTATTTTCTTTTTCTGTTGTAGCAATGAAATTGAGGATACATTTGGCTTCTTCCTCTGAGAAGCCCAATATTTCTGCTCTATTGCTGGTTAATGATTCTATTTTCGAAAATGACATCCTATGTCAGATATCAACGTATCCTCCAATACACTCTATTGTATATAAAGAATTCACAAAATAATTATATTCAAAAAAATGTGTGCAACCGTAAAAAGAAAGTAGCAAAAAGTAGCAACAATGGGTCAACCCCAAGATAAAGATGACGGTGCACTACGATATAATTAGATCAATAATCATTTTTGTTAATTACTCTAAGGCAAAAGTTACATTCATTCATTAATTTCATGGAGCTCCAGGTTATACTCTCGCTACTAACAAGGAGAGAACAAAATACCAATACAATTTATGCCACACAAAGCCTATGGGGCATGTACCTGGTCCCTCTAATTGAGAAAAAAATCTCTTCAAAGTATTCAAATCCGTTCAGAGAATATTACCTCATTTAAATCAAAGTTTCAAGGAACATAAAAAAAACACACATACTCCATAAATATCTTTAGTAGATAATTTTATTCATCACTCCTACAATGTTTTTAACAATCTAAATTTAAAGATTTCATTAAGCACAAAAAATATCTCCTTTGGTGAATGCAGCTGAGGCCACAAGCAGTCTGGAGGTGAGTGCTAAGGGGTGACAGCCTGTTCCAGGACCCAATGATGAGGGCAGCAGGGAGCCGGGAGAGTGAGCACCCAACCCATACAGCAGGTAGAACTCCTTTGGTGAGTGTCATATGTCACCATTTTCTATAGACATGTGTATACATGTTCTTTTTTTCCAATTAAATTAGTATTGATTTTAGAAAAACAGCAAAATACAAAACAAGAGTTGCATCTTGCACATTTCAAGATAGCAACACGATAAGTTCCTCAAAACCACAGCTAGGCTTTCGACAACATAGACCAATAATAGAAATGTGTATATATGTTCTTACAGCAATGCTTTTCTCTAGCCCTTCCTTTGCAGCTGAAGAGGGACCAGCCCTTGAGGAGGAGCAGCATGGACCTACAGATTACACTGTGGTCCCAAGGCCAGCTCTATGACATTGTGCTCCATGGAAAGGCTTGTGCATGGGACTCGGAACTCCTCCGAGGGTACAGCTGATGAGATTGAGGACATTGGTGAGCCCTTTCCTGTGGGCACCTCTGCAGCAGTGGGACAGGGAAGTATTCAGAGGAGACCTCAAATGTAGTGACAGGGATTGGTGATGCGAGGGAGGAGGAAGGAGGGAGGAGGAGGGTGCTGAGGTCCTGCCCTCCCTGTCTGGTGGAGGGTGGAAGGGTGATGCACATGCTGCAGACATGGGCTTGAGACAGTACGGTATGTAGGACACTGTGGAGGTGTCAGCATGTTCTCCTCTCCCAGGCTCATCAGCTGCAGCCCTACATACCTTCTCTGATGTCTCCACCTACACAATGCCCGGTTCTTCATTAGAAGAGACCGTGCATGCCACAGTGCCGCCACTGCTGGTGGGTGGATTGCATTAGAACAATGTTCTCTGTGATGCTGTGCTTCCCACTCAAAAGCATGCTGCACAGAAACACAGAGAGGTGGCCATGCTCTTCTCCAACTTGGTGGCTGCACTGAGCAGGGGTGGTCTCTTCAGACAGGACAATTCCCCCTGCTTCACCTTCACATCTGTTCCCCCAGACTACCTCAAATGGGATCTCCATGACTGAAATCTGCCCTGGCTCCTCTGTTGTCCCACCATTGGCTTGTTTGGATGTGCCTTTGTCCCTGGTGGAGGTGGAGGTCCGTACAGAGGCAGATGAGGTGGGAACAATGGATGGACTGAAGAGGGAGGTGCAGACGTCTGGCCCTGCCATGGTGCCCATTAGAAGACAGGCTGTGCTGGTCCAAAGGTCATTCAAGGACAATGCGAGGATGGGTTCTTCTCTCCAAAGCCGATCATTTTTGCGGAGGGAGAACCAGCAGCTGGAATGGATTGCCAGTCAGCAGGAGTTGTTCCAGCAGAAGGCTTGACATTCAGAAAAAGGCGGATATGAGGGTGCACCAGATATGTATTATCACCTGTGCAAGTCAAGAGCCCAGGCTAAGGATGTGCACACAGGTGGCAGCTGTGTGTGGACAGATGAGGCATCAGGGCCAGGAGAGGGAGGCAGACGGTCTACAGCACGTGTGCCTGCCATTGCCAGGGACAGGGTTGAGACATAGTACACTGTGGCCCATGCTCAACCTTCCTTCATTGAGGACTTTCTCATGGCTGTCCAAGACATTGAGGCAAGGATGAGGCAGGCCCTAGACACCCTCCACATGGAGAGGGAAGCTTTACTCTAGGATGCCAGTGTGTGGGGGGAGTTGACCGTGGCCCAGACAATAGCAGAATTCGGGTAGGACACTTAATATTTGTACAAACTAGTGTGGGGTTATTTATTATTTTGCAAGGCTTGTTTCATATTTGTTTTGACAGGTTCCCTTTAGTTTTTGTACATATGGATATTTGGGTGTATATGTGCTATACAAATGTTGTAATAAATAAAATGTTCAGCTTGTTTTATACCTTGTGTGTTTTTACATTATATTACTTCATTTTCTATGACAATCCAGGGTGTTTCATTGTTATTGGAGAATGTTGTGAATGCTGATGGATATCTGTCTGAATGGGTTTTTGGCCATTGCGTTTGTCACATCACCTTCATGTTCTTGGGTCTGTGCAATTAGTATCACAAGGTTAAATGCTATACTCTGTCGTTCATAAGGTAATTGATATGTTCCTGCAGCCCATGTACCCATGGTTGAAGGCACTGTGTAGGTATGTATCAGGGCCACTGTATGTAAATGGCCACTGATTAGTGTTAGCAGGTGACGTGTTCACAGTCTTCACATGTTTGTGTCTCTGGGCAGCACATAACTTGCATTACACCTCCCAGTGTTTGTTAGACATGAAGGCAGTTTATTCCTGTAAGTGATTGGTGGATGGGCGAGAAGGTGATGTGGGAAGTTTAATTGTGTGTCTAATGATGGTGGAGTTTGATTTAGGAAACAACATAACACTTACTTGGACTCATCGGGTTCTGCACATGGATGGGAGCAGTTGGAAATGTTTCAACGGAAGGGTGTGGGTAAGTAACATTGGGGAGTTCAGCCAATTGTGCAGCATGTAATGTGCATGCAATTAGGTTATGTAGTAGGGACATGAGATGATCCAATGTCAGGTTATGTGGGGAGTAGATGGTGTGTGGCCTTAGGTGTTGTGAGGGAGGCATTACTTGTAATTGATGGCATTGAGTTCATTTCTGAAAGTTAGAGAAGTAGAAGTGGTGCTGAGTCAGATGTTGATGGTGAGGATGTGGCAAGGTCTGTGGGCATGGACAGAGTTAGGCCTGTGTTCTGGTTCCTTTGTTTCTGGTCCAGCGGATTGGGATTCTGCTCATGTCTTTGCTTCTTGTGGATTATAGGACTGAAGCAATGCATAGTTTATTCGCAAGGTTGCTTGGGAACTTGAGGGAGACAGACTTGTAGATGACACATGCTATTTTGGTGGTGACATGTCTTTGAGGTGGACGCCAAAGCTATTTAGAGGTAGGAGTGTGTTGTTTGTTAGACTTAGCAATCCTTTGACGAGTAACGCTGCAACATGTAGGAAACCTTTTTAGGTGTGTCAGGTCGGTGAACAGAAGGGCTCACAGTGGGTTTATACCCGATCCGGGTGGGAGGGGAACAGGTTTGGATAGCAGGTATTATGTAGGTAGAATTAGGGAAAAGGTTTTTCATAATGAGTGCATGTTGGTAGTGATCTTTTTCCAGGTTCCTTGCTATGTGCACATTGAAGGAGAGATGTTTGTTTTTGTGGTAGTCAAGGGCCTTTTCACAGGTGAACAGCCGGTGCAAGTGGCTGTAGATGACGTGACCACTGCCCACCCACCTTTGCAGCCCTGCCCCCTTTGTCCACTTTTAGGTCACTGGCGATCCCTCTCCCAGCTGTCCTAGGTGTAAGATAGACATAAAAAGGTCACTTTCAGTGTGGACAGGTTTGGACCTGTAGATACCACAACTATATGCCCTGCTCCTCACTCATTAGGTGGACTCCATGTACTGATTTCAACACCCCTTTCTCTCCCTCCAGGCCAGACACACCATTCCTACTCATTGGTGACACAATTGCTCACAGGCAGCATCATGAACATGGCACTGCTACTACCTCGCACATGTCACCATATGCCTCACCAGCACTACAACTGCCCCCACGACATGAGGAATTTTGTTCCCCTACATGAACTCAACAACCTGCTGAATAGAGGGTCCCAGGATGGCCTTCATGTCTCCTATACACATGAAAGCCTGAAGACTGAGAAACGAGAGATGCCAATAGCTGTTTGACCAGCCCCCAGGAGGGCTAGTAGATCCTATGTAAGTGAGCAGACATCATCTTAGACAACCGTTCAAACCCTATCCAGCTGATGTCTTTGTGGATACAGGTGCAACATCACTGGACCAGGTTTACTAATGATATATATCCAGCCGTGCTGACGCACTAGTGACAGCACAACATTGTAACGTTAAACATGAAGCAAAGTTGCATCCCTGCACGAAGTTACACAGACACGCACGTGCACACATGAAGAACATGCATGCACAGTTCTGTAGACAGAGGACAGATACTTATACATACTGTCAGAAGCCTTTTTCCCTTTCACTAGCCAAGCACAGAAACGCAAGAAAGAAAGAGTCACACAGAGCAAGCTTGCAACCACTTATTGCAACTAACCATATGGAACTTCGGGGACGCATAACCAACCTGGAAGAGCCAAAATACTACTAACCACAATATATACATGTATGGAAACCATAGAATGACTGTAGTGAAATTACATGAAGTCACAGGCTTCAGATTAAGGAATGAAGAGAAGCAGATTGTGCAGTACAAAGTGCAGGGCCAGTGCTCGCAGCCAGGGACAGAGGCAGTTGGAACATTCCTGACTTCAGGGGCAAGGAGCCACCTTCAAAATAACAGAATAAATTCTCACTAATTGCAGACCAAAAAGCTCAGTTTTGCTGTCCTCACCCAAGTGGCTCGGCCGAGCTGAACAGTAGCCATTTACCCATGGTGGGAAGAGGATCTGTTCCCAGCAAAGTAGACAAGAACTGATACATGTGTTGCCCAACAAACATTGCAATCTGCAGGCACTCTCTCAGGCTAGGTGGCTATGCCAGTGGCAACAATTGGGACACACAGTCTTTCTCATTACCTTGAGAAGGTACACTGGGCGCTGTAAACGGAGCAGGGTCACAGGCATGGAGGGACCCTCCCCAGCCAATCAGGGGGACCAAATCCTGGGGTGGTGTATAATGGGCAAGGGCCATTGGTAGTCCTGCGACCCTGCAACTATGTAATAGATAGTTTTTGGGGAAGTCTCAGGCGAGATCACCTGATATGGAAGGACCAGTAAGTCTACTCTTATATGGGCGACTTGCATAGTTAATACCATCAGAGCCACCCAATAGAATGGGCTCTTAGGTTTTTGGGGAGAGGTTAGCTGTTCTGATGACATTGTACAATACAAACTTGTGACACGGGCTCAGGAAATGTTATTGCTGACAAATTTAGTTTTTCCGGTATTATCCCTGTCAGTTTTGGAAGATAAAGGACAGTTGTAACTTGCCCTTGGCTGAGTCCTCCATCATTGCCCAGGAAGGGTTTGTTGGGCCCTGGGGACTCTGCTGAGTGGTGACTGTGTAGCACAAACCCCGGTCCTCTGGCATACCTTTACACTAACGTGCATCATGCACTGCCAAGATAAACCCCACACATGACTTGTACACCTTCTCCATGACTTAGACTTGTATGTCACTCACTCATACCCATAGACAGAGATCTTCATCCATAAGGCATAGAGCTTACTATGAAGAGACCACCCATAGAAAATAACGAGAGGCCCCTGCCATCATTTACTATGGTTCATGCACAAACACCTTCATTGATGTCAACACAGGGGCTCTTTGTTAGAACTCTCTTGGCACTTCCAGTTTTCAACAGACTCATTCAGTTTGGACATCATGCCATTGCAACCCAAGGATAGTCAATCTTTGATTGGAGATTTCATAGGCATGCTCACCACAATGGGGGTCATTACGAGTTTGGAGGCAGCCATGGCGCTATTAGCGCCATGGCTGCCTCCAAACTCGTGTCTGGGTTCTCAGAATGGGGACTTACTGGGTCATTCCAACCTTGGAGGATCCGGTAAGTCCCCATTCAGAAAACCATTCCCCATTCCCATTCGAGCCCCCATAGGGCTCAATGGGAATGGGGAGGGAGCTAATCACGGGCCTGTAAATTACGAGCCCGTTATTAGCTCCCTGGTCCCTTAGCGGCTCCCGCTAAGGATGGCTGGTTTTACCAGCTGGCATTAGTGGGACCCGCTAAGGGACTTCGGAATGCGGCGGTAAGGGGTTAACGACACCGGCAACCTTACCGGTGCATTAACCCCTTACCGCCGCACTCGTAATGACCCCCAATGGATCTCAATCACCACCTTCCTCCTCAGTGTCTTCAATATTCCAGCAGACCCTGGGATATTTAGCTGAAGGAAGGTGCCCAGTGCATTATCAACACTCACGCTAACCAGACACAGTACACAGTTGAGCCAACACCCATAAACGATTCTATCCCTTCCCCATTGCGAATAGCCTACACACCCTCTGTAATTGTACTTGCTGGTGAATCTGGCAATCGACGTTCAAATTAGTCACATCACCGCAGTCAAGCACATCCATCTATAGTGCACAAACAGGCCTTCAGATCATTCAGTTGCTTCCCAGTATTAGATGTCAGGTTAGACCTCTGCAACCTCATTCTCACATGAGTTGATGTCAGTGAAAGTACCATAACTGCAACTCGCTTATCCAAACCATGTGCACTGTTCTTGCTGACTACCTCAACCACCATTCATCTGTGTGCCACCATGCCCTATAGCCTTGATCTTTCACAGCTTGATACACTGAAGTCCTGAAACATAAAATCAAGGCATCACTAGGGAAGGAGCCATATCAGGTAAGTGTGTGCTACACACAGAGCACTGATGGACAGTGCCATGGTAAAATAATGCAAGAGATGAACAAAGGCTGATTTCTCTTGGGGCAAGGATGCATTGCATGAAGTGTCTCCCCTACACAGACATGCTGTGCTCCATGGAGGATTATAACACCATGGAATATAGTGTCATGTAGTAGCTGTTTTGGATCCACATGCACATATGTCAGCAACAGCACAACTAACTTCACTTCCCACATTCCATTTTGCTCAAGATCTACTGATTGGCAACCTTTGAGTCTCTGATCATGAGACATCTGTGTGCATGCCTATATTGATTGAAGGGCACATTGTACTTGGTGACCATCCTCTCTACCTTCGTACTCTAGACCCTTCCACCTCAAGCAGTCGTCCCTAAGATGGCAATCATCCACAGCTCCCTCAGTGATGACTCCTTCACCTCAACACTCAAGACAGGGAAATGCTTGCAATTGTCAATTAGCTAAGTGTGGAACCCAAGCGGCTCATAAATTACTGCCCCATCATCCTTGCGTATGTAGTAGCCACGCATGTGCTCCAACAGATGTAGGCCAATAACAGGCACAAGTGCAAGCAATGCTGCTTTGGAGCCAGGTGATGCACAACACTGCTACCATCAGTACTGTTGTTTGGCCAGGTTCTGATGATATTGGCTTTCACTTCAGGGCACAACCTATTGGGGTGACTCAAATTTGGCAGTCCCTCTTTCGGCATACATGTTTCAGTGACAAGCCATTGCATGATAGGGCCACACACACACTGCCTTTGCCTGGAGCTTGTGGGCGGGGGGGGGGGCAGTTATTTATTGAGGCTTCTGTGTGATTATACCCCTCACTCTCTGCAATCACCTGTTTTTCACCTCCTGTCTTGGTGCAATGTGGCTCCAAGACACCTCCATCCCAGCGTACTGTTTTGGGTGGCCTGGGGGAGTGTTATGGGTGTGTACAGTGCTGTCATTTTCTGTTTGTACCGTTGGGTTTTTATCATTTTGCTTGGTGCATTCTTAGTGGTGGCCCTATGACGTTGTGCCTTTTTTACACTTTTGTGTCAATCGGGCACAATTGTTTTCTCATTAGGGTAATGGATAAATTGCTGGTGATTACCCTAGAACATGTAAATATAGCTCTGCTGGCCGAATATACCGGCATAATCCCTGGACCAGACTGTTTGTCTATAGACTTTTTGAAATCTGAACCTGTGATCTGGGCGACATTTCTGGCTAGCCTTTTCAATTATGTAATGTTCCAGATTCTTGGAAAAAGCCAGAGGCCACAATGACCTTCGCAACTTTTGACCAATATCATTACTGGATGCTATTGGAAAGGTCTTTGCCCAGGTTTTATTAGAGCAACTTACACCCTGGATACATATTAAAAATCGAACTAGCTGCCTCCAAGTTGGTTTCCAGGAAGATATCAGCACTTCAGGTCTTCTAACTTAAACTCTTGATACAAAAGTATGTTTTTCTCATGAACTGACACTAAATCGCTCTAAACCAAAGTCCATGGTATTAAGGCCACCCAGAAGCAAGTATGCAAATCTAGAAAATCAGATTGAGGGAACTACTATCTACGAGGTCACAGCTTTCAACCATCTGGGCCTGAGGTTCATGGGCACCGGGAATTGGTCCTTGCAGGTTGAGAAAGCTAATCTTACACTTGGCAGATGCAGTTTGGTCATCACAAGGGTTTTTAGAGCACGTGGAGGGGGACCACTCAGGCCTCTGATAGATATCTATAAGCTCCAAGGGTGTCAAGCTGCATGTTATGGATCTGAGGTCTGAGACCATCTAAGGGCCAAAACACTAGAAAATACTGAGAACTCATTTTTAAGAAATGTTCTCAAACTTCCTAGAGCACACCATTAATCCTGCTGCACTAAGGGATAGGCCTTGGGTACATTGGACAGCTGGTGGCATCCAGACCTCTGTTCCACTGGATCTGACTTTGGACTCCCTACTTTGGGAAAGGACAGAAAGACCCTGAATGATATACAGAGGCAGGAGGGGGCAAGGGTCTCCCTTGGTGTAAGCATGTGAAACACCAGGGATCGAGTCGAGGGTACATGCGGTTGGACGGAGTCCACCAACTTTTTTCGGAGGGTGGGTGCAGTCCCCCTGGGTATTTTTAGAGGTTGTGTGTCAAATGCGAACAAAGGACTGTCTTCTTTAAATGAATGTCGACCTGGGGATTCAAACCGCAGTTGCAAGGTTCACAGGCCAGGCACTTCGCCACTGCCCTATATAAACTGATGAAAAGTACAATACAACTAAAGTTGAAATCACACATTTCGGGATTGCATGTTCCAGGGCAAATATTGATATTGATTCTTGGAGATTTAAACATAGGGCCTCATTACGAGTATGGGGTTAATAAAAAAGGGAAGGCGAAATGGCATTACCGGCATCGTTAACAGGTCCGGGCCATTACGATCCGACAACCTGCCAATACCGCCACCGCCCATACCGTGCCCCTTCTTCCTGGCATCCTCGCGTACACGCGCCCCTTCACGGCGGCAATACTGGGATGCCGCTAACAGGAGGACATCACAAGTTACACAGTCATGCTCTTACTGGCATCCCGAAGACGACGGCGGCAATACAGGCATCGCGGACAACCCACAAATAGCAAACTGCAGTGCAGGCAACTGACACAGGTGCACCCAATCACCACAGGTGGAGCCAATGGAGCCTGTCCCAGTACAAAAGGAGTACACCCACACACCACACCCCTTCCGACACCAAAATGATCCCACTAGCTGTTGTAATCATGGGGATGAAGGACATGCCTATACTGCTACAACTACAGCAACAACAGCAACAACAACAACTACAGCTACAACAACAGGCAGCACAGAGGAGATGCAGGAGGAGAAGGAGGGTGAGACAGGCCCAGCAAGTTCCACCAGTGCAGCCAGTAGTACCACGTAGGCAGCCACCAATCCCTCGCATTAGACCCAGACCATTTGTCAGCCTGATAGAAATCAGCACTGCCATCGCCCTCTACTAAAGGTGGTGTATGTGCTCCACTTCCTGGCCACAGGCTCATACCAGCACACAGTGGGGCAGCTGCATGGCATGTCACAACCACTTGTGTCCCGCATGCTGACCCAAGTTCTTGATGCCCTCCTGAAGCATGCAAGCATCCACATTTACCTACCACGGACTGGCCAGGAGCTCGCTGATACCAAAGTAGCCTTCCATGCACTGGCAGGCATGCCCAATTGCGTCAGTGCCCTCCACTGCACCCATGTAGAATTGGTGGCCCCTCATGCCAATGAGGTGGTGTACCGCAATCGCAAGCAATACCACTCCATCAGTTTGCAGATGGTATGTGATCCCAGCAAGATCATCACACATTGTTGCGCCCGATATCCCGGATCATCTGCACATGATGGCCTGGTGCTGCGTAACTCCACGCTACCCTGTTACATGGAGCGACATGCTGGATGACGTGTCTGGCTGCTTGGTAAGTTGCCGGACTAGGCCATGGCAGTGCATCGGGGTAGTTAGGTGGGGCGGATGCATACTCCACCTGGTTGGGATTGGGGGGATGCATACTCCAGCTGGGTGGGAGTGGGGGGATGAATACTCCACCTGGGTGGGATTAGGGGGGATGCATATTCCACCTGGGTGGGAAGGGGCGGTGAGTGGAAAATGCATTCAGAGCTAAACACTGTTGACCTGAACATCCCAACCCAAACATGGCATATCAATACCATCCATAAGACCAATGCCATACATCAATGACAACATGCAAGATGCACAAGCAGGCCACCATGGGTATGTCAAGCGATGCATGACTAAACATGATTACAACTGTGCCAATGTCGCTACTGTGATTAGGTACAGAGTAGCATACACTGCAATTATGGGTGGCAAGACATTGTTCCGCATCCACAGTACATCCGTATCAGTATGCAAGTGAACACCCTGCATCATCTGTACAATGCAATCCACACTAGCAGACCATATTGCAGTACACAATGCATCAAATTAATCTGTGTGCATACATACATGGACATGTGCATGTCAACACCAAAAAGCTGCAGCCATGGCTGTGAATCCTAAAGGTGCCAGCTCAGATTGACTCACACATACCTCTTTGTGCTCCCATGCAGGTGATGGAGGCTATCCCTTGCTACATACCCCTGTGCGGAACCCGCGTAACAGGCACAAAGAGGTGTACAATCGGGTACATACCCGTACCCGTGTCGTGATTGAGCAGACCTTTGGCCTGTTGAAGGCACGGTTCCGCTTCCTAAGCAGGACTGGTGGAGCACTCCTTTATGGCCCTGAGAAGGTGGCAAAGATCACCATGGTCTGTGTAATACTGCACAACATGTGCATCTGGAGAAATGTACCACTGACACCTGACACCTGACATTGTCATGCATGTACCGGGTGAGGATGATGAGGATGATGATAGAGGAGAAGCAGCACCCTGCCAGTATGTGATGCACAAGATGGCCATGCTGTATGGCAATCACTGATTGACGATTACTTCTGAACCACAGGTATGTTGATGGTTATTTGTCAGTGCTACACTGAGCACTGGGATCGTGTGGACATGGACACAGGGTGTGTGGGGAGTTGGGCACTGTGCGCTGTCATGAATTGAATGGACACACACGAAATGAACAATGTCCAGGCATTAAATGATATTGAACACAACGGGTGTATTAAGGTATTAAGTAAAATTACAAAATAGTGCTTCCTCCCTCCACCACTCACACACCATCTCCCCTCCCCCTTAAACACCCAAACACCCCATATCCCCCAAAAACACCCCATTTCTCCAATAAACACCCGATACCCCCAATAAATGCCCCATACCCCCAATGAACACCCCATACCCCCAATGAACACCCCCTTAATCCCCTCTACACCACCAACACCACCTCCCCCTCACCCATTGTCATCCCACACTATTTCCGTTTTTTTTTTGTGTCCGGGGGCAGCATTTCTGTCTGCCTTGCACTGCGCCTCATCATCCGCACAGGGCTGGAGGAAGCTGAGCTTGCAGGTGTGGACGATGGGGTGGATGCGGATGGGATTTGCACCACCAGTGCAGGTTATTGGCACTGCATGTGTTGGCGCATGCTGGTTAGGACCTGTGTGACGGCCCCCAAACTGTCACGGATCATGATTGCACTTGAATTTATGGCTGCAATGGTCCCAGCACTGGCCTTGCGGATCTCTCGGCGTGTTTCCTCACCATCAGCCACATATTGGTGCACTAGCTCGATCATTGAGTCCTGCCGGGCCTCTACCCTTGACAAGCGTGCCTCCATGTCAGTGGGGGCTGTGGAGGTAGGGGGTGCTGTGGCTGGGTGGGCCATTGCAGGGCTGGCCCCTGGGGTGGTTGTGAGATCTGGAGTGTGCAGTAGAACCACAGAATCCAGCATGGGGCTGGACAGTGTGCCCTGAGTGGTGTGTTGGGGAATGGACGGGGGGCTTGGGGTGTGGGGACATTCCACATGGACTGTGCCATCAAGGTCCTCGTACTCCTCTGCTTCCACATCCACATTGCTGAGTGGGGCTGTGGTTGCTGCCTTACCCACTGAACTTGTGGCAGCAGACTGGGTGTCATCAGCCTCCCCTTCAGCTGTTGTTGGCAGCTCAGTAGTCGCATTCTTGTCCACTGCTGTGGTTTCCTCATGAGCCTGCCTGGCTTGTGCACGTGCCCTGGGTTGCACTGTGGGCCGCAGTGCTGCCCCGTTGGTGGAATGGCCAGCGCCCTGTGGTCTGGCCATGGATGTAGATGGCCTTGGGGCATGGTCCTGACTTTCACCTTCTTCATCAGTGCCTGTGGGGGAAGAAGAGATGCAGGGCATCAGTGATGGTGTTACATGCAAGATGCATGAGTTGGTGCTGTACAGTATTTAATTTCTCATGCATTGCAATCTTATAGGTGCGTCACACAGGGTAGTTTCAAGGGGGGGCATATTGGCATGAGCCGTGGCATCTCCATTCGGCACAGATGCGTACCAGGTGGCATGCCATTGTATTGAGGTTTGTGTGATGTATGACATGCAAATGGTCCCTGTGTGTTGGGTTTCTGTTGGTAATGGGATTGGCACACAGCACGCATTTCATTGTGGCAGGGTTTGGGCCTCCATCTAGACATGGATCTGTATATGTGTGTATGATGGTCCATGCATTGGCTTGGCTTGGCTCACTTTCACATCAGTTGTACTACGTCATGGTTTGGCCTACTGGGGTTTGCGGGGTCACTTACCTCCATCTCCCGATGTCACGGCACCCATCTCCATTTCGCCGAAGCCCTCTATGCACTGCATTTGGATGGTCGTGCTGCAGATTTCTTCCCAGTGCATCAGTTTCACTGGTGAGTGGGCACCCCCACCTATGGCCATGGCCTCCCTGCGATAGCTGGACAGGATGGTGCGGACCCTGAGACGGAGGTCGTCCCATCTTTTTTTACAGTCTCTGACTGTGCGGGGGGTGGTGCCAACCGCTGACACCTTGCGTGCAACCTCCTCCCAGATTTCTTTCTTTCGCATATGAATTTCCCTTTGAGGTTGTTAGCAAAAACCTCTTCTGCATGGGCTGCAAGGGTATCAGCCAGCATGTTTAGCTCCTCGTCGGAGAAGCGCTTCTTGCGCAGACGTGGGTAGCTTTGCGGGTAGCCTTCGACATGCTGGATGCTATGGCCCTGCTCTCTCCTCTGTAGCACTGCTGGATTGAGAGGATTGCAATGGATTGTGTTTTTAAAGATGGCCGCCGGTGCATTTCCCGTTTCGACGCAATGACGTTACTTCCGGGTCCGGTATTACGAGCCTGGTATTAACATGTTTTTATTACCGGGTCGTTATTAAGGGGTTGCTCCTTGGCGGAGGCAGTATCGGCGGGTCCCGTGATGGCGCTATTGGGGGGTTGGAGGGCCTTTAGCGGCATGGCGGTGTAGCCATTACCGGCATGGGGGTTCGCGCATGATCGCGCACTCATAATCAGCCGCTATTAGCGGCGTCAAGGGTGCACGGATGCGCTAATACCTCCATGCGGGTAATGACTCTGTTTTTAGCGGGCATCCCGGAATGAGGCCCATATACAACTTTTAACATTTTGAACACTATTAGAAGAAAATATCCTCTCTTCATTTTTGGTGGGTGTTGATTTTATGAAAGGCAAATGCCATTCATCCTGTGCAATGTGTATGGTTATGGAAAGCCAATTGAATTACATTTGCATATGTCATCTTGATATGCTAATTTCTGGTGATGTCACACCCCACTATGTATGTTAGAGTCACCCAACTTCATTTTTTAGGACTTGACCCCTGCAAAAAACTGCTTAATTCATCTAGGTTGCAACCAATTTTGGCCTAACCCGCATAACATCATTTCAGGGCACATGCAAATACTAAGACATGCAATCCAATGGAAGACACAGAGTGCCCACTCACCTCGCTTGTTCTGGGACTCTACATTCTTGACTGGTTTTCAACAGCACCTGGACTGGCTCGGTCACAGGCTAGCGAGGATCTCTTTGTTAGATTTAGAAGTGGGAATTTACCACTGACTTCATGTACCTATTGTTTGAACAGCACCTCCCCGCCAGATCTGTGTCCTAATTGAGCAAATATTAGAGAGACAGTGGTGCACTTCACGCCACTTTTCCGAAAGTAGATTACCCCAAGGAGACAATTGTTAAGGCCCTTTTCTTATCACAGCTAGCAGTCGCAGCGCTCCCGATGCCCTAGTGGCTGGCAGAAGATGCGAAAATGTGGCCTTTAATTATGCCATGATAAATTACATATTTAGGGCCTGGCTAGGAAAAAGGTGGTGCATAGTATGCCTAGAACGTACAACAGATCTGTCCCTTGTATTGTTATCATTTGTTTATGTGCTGCTATATTCGTCCATCCAAAAAGTTCCAGGCACTCTATGAGCCTCATTACGACTATTGCAGAATGGGTTAACGGACGTTCTACCAGACGTCCACAGCGGGTCCCGCGAGGGGACCGGGGAGCTAACAACGGACCGGTTGTAATCTTCCCGTTGTTAATTCCCTCATACATTCCCATTGAGCCCTATGGGGGCTCAAATGGGAATGGGGAAAGTCCGGGCCCGGGTTCCATGAAGGAGGAATTACCGGGCCCTGCAAACTCGGAATGGCCCGGTAATTCCCCATTCAGGGAACCGAGACCCGGACACGGGGCTTCATTATGGCTTTGGCGGTAGCCATGCCGCTATTGGCGGCATGGCTGCCTCCAAAATCGGTTCCGGGTTCCCTGAATGGGGAGTTACCGGGCAATTCCGAGTTTGGAGGGCCCGGTAATTCCTCCCTCAGGGACCCCGGGCCCGGACCTTCCCCATTCCCATTTGAGCCCACATAGGGCTCAATGGGAATGGGTGCAGGGAGCTAACAATGGGGCGATTACGACCGGCCCGTTGTTAGCTCCCTGGTCCCCTCGCGGGACCCGGTAAGGACGCCTGGTTTTACCAGGCATCCTTACCGGGTCCCACGAGGGGACCTCGTAATCAGGTGGAATGGGTTTAACGGGTCCGCATCCATTTTCTGCACCCGTTAACCCATTTCGCCAGGGTCGTAATGAGGCCCACGGTTTTGGAGGCAGCCATGCCCTTATTGAGGACATGGCTTCCTCCAAAGTCGTAATGAGGCCCGTTTGATAGCTGCTGACATTTGACACTAGATATTCGAGAGTTTTGTCAAACACCTTTTACAATCTTGTGGACTTTTATCCATTTATCCATGATATTTTAACATTTCACCTTATATTTCTATATGCATTTCTTTTATTACTCCAGGCAGATCCAGGTTCTTGGGCCTCATTACGATCTCGGTGGTAGCCATGCCGCTTTTGTCGGCATGGCTGCCGCCGAAATCGCCTCTAGGTCCGGGTTCCCAGAATGAGGAATTACCGGGCCATTCAGAGTTCGGAGGGCCCGGTAATTCCTCCCTCCAAGGACCCGGACCTGGACCTTCCCCATTCCCATTTCAGCCCCCATAAGGCTGAATGGGAATGGGAGAGGGAGCAAACAACGGGCTGATTATGATTTGGCCTGTTGTTTGCTCCCTCTTCCCCTCGCGGGACTCGGTAAGCACGCCTGGTTTTACCTGGTTTTACCAGGCTTGCTTACTGTGTCCCACGAGGGGACCTCGTAATGTGGCGGAACAGGTTTAACGGGTCTGCATCCTTTTGCGGCACCCGTTAACCCGTTCCGCAAAGGTCGGAATGAGGCCCCTTGGCTTCATTGAATGAGCTATTAGGGCCAGTATGCTTTTATTAACTGTCTTTATTAATTGTTTTCCTGTTCGATCATGTACTTGTTTCTAAATCGTTTTATCTTGGACCAACTACTGTTGTTATATATGTATTCTGATTGACCTAAACCTGTTTTGTTACATTGTGTTCTTAATGGCACCTGCCAAATAAAGTTTATTGAATTTGAAGTAACATTTTATCTAGTGCAAAAGTTATGCGAAGATGCACATACACCACTGCAAAGTGTATGTAATATGACCTCTGATTGTCAGTGTTTACTGATTTATATAGCTTACAACCAAAGGCAGATATTTTTTGTCAGCTTTTATTTAAAAAAATTAAACCAGGATGAGTTTACGTTTCTTTATTGCCTTCCCTTGCTAACAATGATGAATTGAAGTTTGATGGCACAGAAATCAGTCTGAATCTTAGAGACAGGTCAAGGATTGTTCTTTTTTGTTGTGAGGCCTAGGGCCATCACACTCTCTCCTCTCGATATGGGCCTTAAAGAGATCCGGAAGCCAGGTAAGCTTTAAACCAAGCTTTTATTCACAGAGCCCCCACAGAGCACCCAACAACTAGCCCCGCACAACTCAATCTCTCAACCGCCCTCTCTCAGTCACGCGCCCCCCCCCATTCGAACCATAACAACAACAAGAGCCGCGTGACTGAAGCAAGGCAGGGAACACGAGAGCAGCACGAGAACACTACAGTCACCAATAACTCTCTACATATCTTCCCCCTTTAAGAAAATAAAGAACAATGTTACCCCCCTCACAGCCAAGAACTATAAACTATATACATTACATTATAACATGAATGAATCTGATAACATTATATAAAATAAATAATCCACCTTAATAACCAGCAAAGCATTAGAAATCAATACAACATAAGTAGAAAGTGATTCACCACAACAAAATCTCAGAATATGAGTTAATATCCTATTGACCAATCTCTAACACTCATAGGGCCTCATTACGACCCAGGCGGTAAGTTACCGCCTGGGCCGTGACTTTACCACCATGGCGTAAACTACGTTTACGCCATGGTGGTTGGCGGACTTACCGCCCCATTCCGAGGTCGGCGGGGCGGTAAGTCCCCAATCCCCATTTACCCTTCCCCATTCCCATTTTTGCCCCATAGGGCATAATGGGAGTGGGGAAGGCGTTAATTACGCCACCGTAAATTACGGTGGCGTAATTAACTCCATGGTCCCTTAGCGCCATGGATTTTAACACCTGCTAAAAGCAGGTGTTAAAAGCGCCATGGCGCTAAGGGACCTCGTAATTGGCGGTAAGGGGTCGGCGCAGCTAACGCTGGCGTTAACCCCTTACCGCCAGGGTCGTAATGAGGCCCATAGTCTTCCATCCACATAGGTTTTGACCTTGCCCTCTGAGAGTGATAATTTCCTTCATACAAGGAACTCCCTTCATTCAAATCCACATCACTCTCATCCTCGGCACCACCATTACCCATTTGCACTGCTCTTGTCATAGGTTCTCTTTCCAAGTTTCCAGCTCTTGCCAATCTTCCTTTTGACCACACTTCTCCCCCTTCCAAGATAACTACACTCTTATTTACTGCACAAATCTTCCTCGGACCAAGGAACTTACTCTCCACACATTTATTCACCAACCTAGAATTTTTAACATATACCATTTCGCCAACTCTCCACTCCTGATCCTTTACACACATCCTGGCATCAAACAACTCCTTGTTCCTATCCTGACTCAATTTGATGAGACTCATAATAAGCTCCTGATCAACTTGGACAACCCTGGCCATTCCTAGCCATCCTGGACAGAACCTAGTCCCGGGCTCTCTACCTTTCATGGACACAAATGGGGAAACCCCGGTCACCGAGTGTGGCGTAGTAAGATAGTTCCACTTTAGCATGTTCAACACCTCCCTCCAAGGCTGTCTCAATTTCATGGCTATTTGTAATCCTCCCTTCAGGTGTCTGTTGACTCTCTCTACGAGACCATTAGCCTTGGGATTATACAATGCTATCCTAGTGTGTTTTATACCATAACCCCTGAGAAACTTTCTCATAGCCACCGACACAAATTGTACACCATTATCTGACACGATTTCCGCAGGCACCCCTTCTTTAAGGAAAACTCTCTCAAGAAACTTAATCAGTTCTCAGGCTGTGACCTCTTTGACAGCTTCCCACTCAATCCATTTAGAGTGAAAATCCACCACCACAAACAAAAATCTCAAGCCTTCCCCTAAAGCCATCACCAGACCCATAATGCCCACTGCCAACTTGTTCCAAGGCTGGTCAGGAATAACATTGGGTACTAATGGGGTCTCTCTTATCACTTTGCATTTATCACTCGTTTGACAGGCCAAACAATCCTTGACATACCTCTCCGCCCTCTTGTCAATCCCCATCCAGCAAATAGCTTTGTCTCAATTTCCGCTTCATAGCACCTTCCCCTGGGTGTCCCTGATGTGCCAGTTCTAACAATACAGATCTCAGAGACTCTGGAGGAACAATACAACGTCCCCTCCTTAACTTCTCTTCACACAAATTCAATTCCTCCTTGATCTCCCACCACACATTGAATTTACTGTCAAGCTGTTTCTTTTCCGACCCCCCCATAACTGTCCACCTTTTGATCAATTTAAGATCCTCATCTAAATCCTCTTCCTGTGCCCACCTCTCCTGACTAATGGCCCCTTGCAATTCCGCAACCACAGACTCATCTTATAGTTCTCTCTCGAGCTTATCCACTGGACTACCCTCAACCGGCAGCCTCGACAGGCAATCCGCCACCACATTTTTCTTTCCTGGTAGATAACACACATCAAAATTAAACATTTTGAAGTCCCAATCCCCATCTACTTATCCTAGGAGAACCCATGGCCCACCTCCCACTCTCAAAAAGCTGTGCCATGGGTTTATGGTCTGATCTAACCGTAAATCTTTTCCCCCACAAGAAGTACTTAAATGACTCACTGCCCAAAACATGGCCAAAGTTTCTCTTTCAATAACAGAATACCCACACTCTGCACCCCTTAGCGTTCTAGATGTGAACGCAATAACCCTTTCTTTGTTGTCTCTGTCATATTGCACTAAAGTCGCACCCAACCCCAACATGCTGGCATCAACCACTAATACAATGCTGTCCCTGGGGACAAACCTTCCAATGGATGGTGCCTCACACACTGCCTGTTTAATACATTCGAAGGCCTCATTACACTGTGAAGTCCATTCAAACTTAGCACCCTTCTTAAGATTCATTCTCAGAGGTATAGACATCTTTGCAAAATCCTTCACAAATCTGTGATAATATTCAGCTAATCCTAAAAATTATCTCATTTGATCCTTGTCTGTTGGCACAGGAGCACACTTCACAGCTTCCACCAAACTTCTTGTGGGTCTCACTCCATGTTTATCAATCTCATGTCCCAGATACTCCACTCTGTCAACAGCAATCTTACATTTGTTCCTTTTCACCATCAAAGCCTGACTCAATCTAGTTAACACTTGTCTCAAAACTTCATCATATCTTCCTATAGAGCTTGCATATATCAATATATCATCTTGAAACACCAGAACATTCTCCACTCCCTCCAACACAGTTTTCATCGCCCTTTGGAACACGGCCGCCGCTGAGGCAAGCCCGAACGGCATCCTGTGATATCTAAATGTTCCAAATACAGTTATGAAAGCTGTTAAATGTTGACAGTCTTCTTTCAACAGTATTTGATGGTATGCCTGAGAGAGATCAACCACAGAAAACACCTTGGCCTCATTAAGTACTGCCAGCTTGTCTCCAATAATTGGTAAAGGATGTCTATCTACTAAGATATTCCTATTGAGATCTCACAGGTCCACACAAAGTCTAATGTCTCCATTGCCTTTAGCAGAAACCACAACAGGTGAAAGCCATTCTGAGCTTTCACTCTTCTCTATAATTCCTCTCTGTAATAATGACTCTACTTCCACTTTAAGTTTCTCCCTCAAATTGTGAGGTACAGGCCTCACCTTGTGCACCTTAGGGCTGGCACCAGGTTTCAACCGGATCTCATGTTCAAACCCCCTCAACATCCCTAACTCTTGCTGAAACGCCATCGGAAACTCTTTTTCCCACTTGTCTCTCAGCTCAGCCACTGCAACAGGGTCTTCAGCACTTGCTTGTATTCTAATGCCCAATTTACGCTGTTCACCCCAACCAAGGAGAGATGAGCCTTCTTGAGTAACATACTCCTCCGACTCACAACTTCTCCCCTTGTACTCAATGGAAGCCCGGAACTTCCCCAAAACTCCAATTCTTACGTTGCCATATGCATAAGGCTCTATTGAATGCTCCTCTAATAGCTGCACATCTCCTTGCATGCAACCTTCAAAAGTTGCTCTCGACATCAGGGTCCAAGGTGCACAACTATCCACCTTCATAGTTACCACCCTTCCATTGACCATGAACACATCCATTGGTGCACTTCCTTTGTGTGAGACTTCTGACACCTCCAGCACATGTATTGCTTGATTGCCTTGCAACATTGCTGTATTGTCCTCCTGTTCAGGTCATCTACCACCAATGTTCTGCACCAGTCCCGACTCTGGACAAACCCTCGCAAAATGTCCTTTCTTTTTACACTTCATGCATGAAATGTTTCTTGCAGGACAGAACATACTTGTGAAAATATGGCGATTGCTCCCACATTTGTAGCATTTAATTTCTTTGTTCTGGACTCCTTTACGATATCCTCTCACAGCAACCACTTCTCCCTCCTGTTTGTTGTCACTTTTCATAGACGACATATACTTATGAGTCTGCTCCATGCTTCTAGCAGTCTCCACAGCTAATTCCAGTGACATATATTTCGATAACAGTCTCTCCTGTATCTTTATATTATTAGTGCACCTGACCAGCTGATCCCTTATGAGGGAGTCTGTTAGCTGTCCAAACTCACATGTGTGGCTAAGGGATCTTAAAGCTGCAATAAACTTTTCCACAGGCTCTTGCGGGTCCTGCACCCTCTGACAAAATGTGTGTCTCTCAAAAGTAATGTTTTTCTTGGCTTCAAAATGTATTCCCAATTTCCTCTCAGCCACAGTATATAGATCCAAATCCCCTTGGCCCTCCAAGGGAGGCTCAGGCAGACCATCATAGACACTTCTTCCTTCAGTCCCCAAATTGTGAAGCAAAATTGCCTCCTTTCTTGCCGGAGAAAACTTATCACCCCCTATAGCAATCAGGTAAGTATCAAATAGTTTCTTCCACCTGTCCCATCTAATCGGTGGAGTGCCTGGTTATGATAGAAAAGGTGGTGGTGGTGGGGACATACTAGCTGCAGCCATACTTAGGATATGCTCTGCTTTCTGCAGTACTTGCAGTACTGTAAATCTGTAGGACACTTGTGCTAGTCCCACACTGTATTCACAACATTTGTTTCATCCAGATGCCCAATCAGTAGATCATCTTTCTTTTCCACTTTGCACTTGACTGTGGTTTGTGCCAATAGGGCTTTTCTTCCTTCTTTTCTCTATTGTCCATCAAAAAGGAGGCAGCCTGCCAATCTCAGAGTGGACATTCCCCTGCAGCTATGGCATTCCCAACCCCTTTTATGCTCCTCACCTGAATGTTCATTGGGAGCCGGGGTGGGCGGCACCAAACAGTGACTTCCGTGAGTCGGCACCGGCAGCTCGAAGAAGGATCAGGGAGACCTACTCCCTGCAGCGCCACTTTGTGCTCTTGTTAGCGCCACTCCGATCGATCACGGAGCGATGAGGGCGTACCTCTGAGGCAAGAACTGTGGTACGGCTTGCTGTCTGCTCCGCTTCCCGGAGGCTGAGGAAGGCTGGGCGTGACCTCAGGCGCTCGTACTCCGTGGCGGGCTCCGTAACGAAGAAATCCTCGTCACCAACAAAGAGATCGGGAGGCCAGGTAAGCTTTAAACCAAGCTTTTATTCACAGAGCCCCCACAGAGCACCCAACAACTAGCCCCGCACAACTCCATCTCTCAACCGCCCTCGCTCAGTCACGCGCCCCCCCCATTCGAACCATAAGAACAACAAGAGCCGCGTGACTGAAGCAAGGCAGGGAACACGAGAGCAGCACGAGAACACTACAGTCACCAATAACTCTCTACAACCCTCCTCATTGACACAAACATCCATAACTCCTGGCTAGTGCTACCGAATGTTGACACCTACTGTCTAATCTCTGTCTTATAGTATGGATGATCTCTAAGTACCGGCTATCAAAACTCCCCCTGGGACTTTCTAACTGCCCATACTCGATCCAACACTTAGAGTTCTAATGGGAAACTGGGATAGTTCCTTGCACTTACCAAGTTGGATCAAGTCTGGTTCTCTAATGCCCATGTTCACCTTGTCTATCTTACTATTTCTATTTCAACCTCTGCTTATTCCTCCCACCAATCGTCTGCCCCTCAGATGTTTCACTCCCCCTAATTCTCCCCTCCACCCTTTGATGTTACTTTTCCTCTTGCTCCATTTCACTACTAGTCTGCTCTTCTACTACTCCCGTCCTCCACACTACTTCTCCTACTACTCTCCATCATCTAGTACTACTCCTCTCCTCTTCCCATCACTACTCTCCCCCTCCCACTACTTCTCTCCTTCTCCCCTGCTATGTTCTTGCTCCTACTATCACTTCTTTCTTCCCATGGCCACTCTCCTCCCACAAATGACACAAACACCATCCTTTCCCCTGGTATCATTCAATTCACATTCATTCCTTACACTAACCACTTTGCTCCCTATTGACACAAATACGCACACTCACGCTGCAGAACCACTTCCACTACTAAGCCAATACCTCACCTGCTGCACAAATGCACTCCACAGGCTGCTGCTCCTTCCTTGCTTCTGTTGGTCTCTTAGTCATCCTCCACCTCTACATTTGAACTCACCCAAATAACGGTCACTTCCTGTATGCTGTTATCTGCTAAATCCCCATACCCCTGTGAGGATTGGCCCCTCTTCCTGGTCAATCTGGCTCTGTTTTCCGTACCCACGGCATGTATGTGCGAGTGAAACTCTTGAAAAGGGGCTTCCCGCATACCAAAGATGGCACCATAGATTATCCAGTGTTCCAGCTGGTTTTCCAGGGTCCCATTCATGGGGATCCCCAGTAAGTGGCTCTGGGGAAGGTTGGTTATGCTCCCTTTTTTTCCCTAGTGTCCTGGGGATTTTCGGATTCATCAGGAGTCTGGCGGTATCCTGGGGGTAACACTGCCAGGATACCTCCAGCGGAAATAGCATTGCAGCTACTCGGTCCAGCGCAGGATCATGAGTAGCGGTACAGAGGTCCATTCCCATTCCCCATTGGGTCCGTATGGGGTTGGGGGCGCTACTACCACCGGCAGTAATTTCGTTGGTAGATGCACCGAAAAAAATGGCAAAAACGGGTGGTAAGGAGACATTTTTACCTCCAGCAAAAAGCTGGAGGTAAAACTCCCACTTACCGTCCGACTCATGATAGGGGCCAACCCTTAAATGCACTGGTAATAGCTATACTGCGACATTTCAGGGCTAAGGCCAAACTCATGTAGAGGCCCTTTGTGTCTGTACGTGGGTTTGTAGGCTCTCTCCAGCAGCTCTGTGAGAGCTTCTAGACTGCCTTGTTAGGCCGCAGCTTAACTCTCACTGGGTTGTGTAATGCCGGTACCTTCAGCTTTTATGGGTGGCTGCACTTCCAGTCTCATAGGCAGCTCTCTCTCGTTCTTTGACTGGCTTCATATAATGGATAATTCGGCCTTCTTTTTTGGTGATACGGTCTTGGATGTAGGCATTCCAGAAAAGGTAGAAAATATTGTCAAATATCTAAGAAATGAGACAAGGCTGGAGCCAAGGGTCTTCATATCAACATTCTGGCACAAGGGAGGACAGGGATCGGGTCCCTCTCTGCTGCCACTAACCTCCTCAGGGGTAGGAATGACTGGATGGCTGTCTGGTAGGCCCCCCACTCCCGGCTAAGAGAGATATTACTGGCCTTGTAACACTGTGAAGACTAAAAAAGAAGACTATTTGAATACTTTCCGAGAGATTGCTCAATCAGCATTATTCATAGGAGTAGCTTGGCTGTTTTTAAGGTGAACTTGTAACTTGGCCTGATGCAAAAGAATGCAGATGTTAGGGGGGATGTACATAGGTATCTGTGTTTTCAAAAATAAAAATGTCTCTGTGCCAGCAACCAAGGGTGTTCTATACTAAGTTGCCAAAATCACTTAGCCTTCTCTGCGTTTAAATGGTGTTGTTTATATCATAGGTGTAATTAGGGGTTTATGTGTTTTGGCAGAATATAAAACTGGTCCATTTTTGTTTATTTATCACATTTTTTCCTGCAAATATGTAGATGGACGGTTGGGGTCAGACGTAAAGTAAGTCAGAGGTGAAAGGGATATGGGGGTTCTCCCTGCACGTTTGGCGATAAAAACATTCAGTAAATAATGCAGTAAAAAAGATGTCAACAAGTTTAAATTCGGGGACAACATATAGAACCATAACTAGAGCTTGCCTTGGGTTGCTTTATCGAACCATCAGGCTTTTCCCCTCAATGGGTATCGCAACAATAGAGTTCAGTTTATATTTTTAAAAATGGGGATGGTACTAGGTTCAATCTTTTTTTTTTTTTTTACAGAAGTCTAAATGCACATACATTCTGGCAAAATTACCACAGAATGAATATAGCTAAATACTGTTGAATATCTCAAAATTATTTTTTTATTTCACTTTTTTGAATATCAAGCGATGGGCATTATGTTATATGTAATTTAATCAATTCAGTGTTTTTAACCCTCCCAGTGGTCTGTGCCAGCGACCGGGAGCTTCACCTGAAATTATAGCGTCCCGTTCTGAAGCTCTTTTCATTGTGCATTTGACTTGTCCTCCAAAGTTGAAATCCGCAAAATAAGAGGAGATTAAATATTAAATTACCTTTTCCACCATTCGATGAACAGCTGGAAATAATGGGGCTTGAAACTAATGTTGTTCTTTTCGCAGATCTCAATTTGGATCAGAGCTTTTTTTAAATGCATCTCAATATATTTATTTTATGGTATTTTAAATGTTCATATTGCAACCAAACCACAATGGGAAATTGACAGTAGAACCAATGAAAACATTGAATAATAACAGTGGACAATATAAAAGATCAATGGTAATATATTTATTTTATTTTACCTGAATTTTTGTATAGCGCTGTCCTACCTAGAGAGTCTCTGAGCGCCTTACATGGTTAAAAGTTTGAAAAGGTGGAGTTGAAAAAAGAAGTTACAAAATGTTTTCATGAAAGGATATGACATGTAGGATAGACAAGTGATAGCAGCGGAGTAGGGCCGGGTTATGTGTGCGAAAACAGGTATGTTTTGAAGCTCTTTCTGAAAGTGGTGATAGAGGAAACAGTGCGTATGTGAAGAGGTAGGGTGAACCATGCGCTGGGGGCTCAGTGGGTAAATGCTTGTTTTTTTGTGCATGTCAGTTTGCAGAGTGGAATGTGTAGACAGTGTTGGCTGGCTTGTCTGGTATTTCTATGGGTGATGGGTTGCAGTTTGTCATGAAGGTAAGAGGGAGTTTTGAGGTGGGTGGCTTTGAATACAATGGAGAGTCCTTTGATGGCAATTCTCTGGGGTATGTGGAACCAGTGGAGCTGGTCAAGAGATGTGGTGATGTGTGACTGTTTGAGTAGGTGGAGCATGAGTCTGGCTGCTGCGTTTTGTATGGCTTGTAGGGGGCAAGGGTGTTGTTGGTGAATTCAGTGAGATTAAGTACCCTTTAACATAAATTGTAAGGGCATTGCAAGTCACTGTAGAGTTCCATGACCATATAAAGGAATGGGGCCAAAGGCTGATGTCCTATATAAGGTCAAATCAACTCTGAGTTGTCTTGTCTTGTAATATACTATTCATGTATGGTAGGGGTGTTTTAATCCTTATAATACATGACATCACACTGTCACCCCATGTAATACCTGGCCTCTTGATTATTGTAATGTAATATATCTTCCAGTTGCTGATACATATAATCAATTAGGAGTCTGGATTACAAAAACATTATACAGATTCAAAGGTGTTGCAGAAAAACAGTTTAAACATTCTTGCTCTCAGGTGTTACACTCCAGCAATGCAAAAAATAAACATTTAGAACAAGAAGGAAAACCCAGGATGGGACTGCGCCCAGTTTTTCAAAACATGGTTTAATATGTAAATGCCCTTTCAGATGACACGTGTTTCGGTCCCATTAGGACCTTCTTCAAATCAGGGCTGATTAAGTATATTACTGAAAATCTTTTAAATATATTCCAACATTAACAAAAAATGGTATGTTCATTAACATATTAACAAAAGTAATGCCAGTGATATAATGACATATGTTTCGTTGACAGAAAATAATAATTAAAAAGTCAAAAAACCAAAGTGGCAGACAAAAATGGGGTTGGGGATAGGAAATACAATTCACAGGCATCTGCAATGAGACGAGTATAGATTTTCTGGTCCTCACAATTTATATTGATCATAACCAGATTAGAACCTGCACATACCGGAAACCCATGGAAGTTAACTTGACCCTACATGCAGAAAGCTGCCACTACACACTAACCATTCTCAATATACCCTCAGGGGAAATTCTAAGAGCCAGGAGAAACTGTCAGACAATGCAACACTTTGAGAAGGAGTGTACGCTCTTAACATCAAGATTTCTGGCAAGAGGCTACACGGAACAATGTGTTAAAAGAGCCTTGGACAAAAGCTCTACAATAACTCAAGAACAAACTCTGACAACTAAGATTAAAGTGACGGAAAAACCAGATATTGGCTTTATTACCAAATATAGCAGTGATCACAGAACCCTGTACAAAATCTTAGCTAAACAGTGGTACCTTCTTAAACTTGATGAGAACATTGCGAATAATGTGGATGATAAACCAAGGATTATCTACAAAAAGGCACAAACCTTGAAGAATATATTAAGTCCCTCGAACTTACCAGATCTAATTGTGGAGGAACCATCGAACTGGTTAAAAGCGCCAAATAATGGATTTAGAAAATGTGGATCATGCACAATGTGCAAATTTGCGCATAACAAAACTGACTCATTTCTTGGCACCAACAACAGAACCTTGAAAATGTAACAATCCATCAATTGCAGGTCAAATCACATAGTTTATGGAATCATATGTGTTTGGAATCTGGTCTATATTGGCAGTACCATCAGAGAATTAAGGATTCGGGTAAGAGAACACTTAGCCAAAATCGGCAGCCAGGAACCAAGACTACCACTGGCATGCCATTGGCAGGAAAAACATCAAATGGACAATAAAGCGGACATACGATTTACTGGCCTCCAGAAGATCACATTAGGCAAAAGAGGTGGTAACAATGAAAAGAAACTGAGACAAGCTGAAGCGAGAATAATTTGCAAACTTAACTCTACAGTTCTCGGATTGAACACGGACAACAAAATGGTGTCCTTCCTATAAAGGGACCTCATTTCGGTTTCAGATCTGAATGTACTCATCGTACAATAATGGTTTTTATGTACATAACTAACGAAGTGAACCAACATGATCATAATATGTTTATACTCTATAGTCTGGATAGGACGTAGGACGTATCTAACCTTATCAAGTTCTCATAACGATTATTATTTTTGAACGGTGCTCACTATCTCTATTTGAACTACTCATGACTTTGTAACGTTAATCTTTGCTCCCTAGAAAATAGTGAATATCAAAGCATACCCTTGGGATGAAATGTATCAATTACATACATATTACATATAACAGAGTAACACTCAGGACCATCTGGCAAACGTCTTGATAGCGCAGCTAAGTATATTTCACCTCATTACGAATGCACCAGACGACTGTCAGATACTATATTAGGCATTATGGACCAAGCGTGATTTTAGGTATTTTTTTGTCACACCAGAAGGGTACAAACAACACTTTGCAGTAAGAGGCAAATACCATAAAAAATGTAGTTCCGCATTAGCATATGTTACAATTTGACACCTATAAGATTTCTTAACACTTAACTGTGTATAAAGTGAAAGTACCAAGATTCCCATACATTTTCAACTATAGAAAATGGTTAATTACACCTTCTAAAAATGGCCGCTCTATTATTACAAGGGAGGAGTTGCTTTTACGATGGAAAACAGACTAGTGCTCGGGTCCGTTGTCATGGCCACTGAAACACAATAATGAGGGAGAGGATGCCTACTGACGCCCCCTCTGGACATTTGGCAGCACGCGATTGTACGCAAGACCACTGTTACTAGGTAAGAGACCATCTCTGAAGTGCGGCGCACTGTTTTCTCTGTATAAATTCCTGCCGCGAGTCCGTGTGTGTGTTTAAGAACGCTTTGGGCATTACCACTATCTTTCCCAGCATGGCGTTCCCGCGCGCACAAACACAATATCTTCATAAAACATTACAGATTAGACGCTCTTCCAGAACACACAGTACTGTAAAGATGAATGAAGACTTATTTTTGAATGCATTTAAGGAAGGAAAAACAATGATTAAAGGCTCTTTATAATATGCTATTAGAATTACATGCATTCACTTCGCCGGTTCGCAGTGAAAACTGCATGCGTGCCAAAAATGAAGGCTTATTTTTGTAGAGTAAAGACATTTTTTTAAACCTTAATGGATACTGAGCCCCATGCTTTAGGATCTAATTTTAGATTATGTGCATCAAGGACAACGGTACCATTTCAATCGAACTGATGGACCCTTGGATAAGGATGAAATGCGTTTTACCACCTAATAATATGAGACTTTTAAGTGACTCTGTAAAAATGCTAAAGGTGATACCATGATTGATTTATTTTCTTAAAGGGATCTAACCCGAGATTTGAAGAGTGGATACTGTCTGCTTAACCCAATAAGGGGCATTAGGTGAAATCAAGGTAAAACAGAAACACTTACTCTTATATTTGGAATAAGAATGTGACAATATATTCAGCACCGACTAATTAAGGTGTCTCTGTCTATCTCTTGACCCTCTTTATCCTTCCCTATCCCCAACCCCATTTTTGTCTGGCACTTTGGTTTTTTGACTTTTTAATTATTATTTTCTGTCAACAAAACATATATCATTATATCACTGGCATTACTTTTGTTAATATGTGAATGAACATACCATTTTTTGTTAATGTTGGAATATATTTAAAATATTTTCATTAATATACTTAATCAGCCATGATTTGAAGAAGGTCCTAATGGGACCGAAACACGTGTCATCTGAAAGGGCATTTACATATTAAACCATGTTTGAAAAACTGGGTGCATTCTCATCCTGGGTTTTCCTTCTTGTTCTAAACATTTATATGTGGTCTTCTCTTGGCTAAACCACTAACCCAGTGAGATGCGACCTTTGCCAAACCTTTGTGAGCAAACAGAATTTCACCACTACAAGGAAAATGTCGCCATGTTAGACCAGACCAACATAGCCAAAATTTAGTGAAACTCAAAAAATAAACATGTTATCATTCACAGTTCCTCATCAGTGAAAGTAAGCATCCCCCAAATAAGGCAGTAAGCCCCCCACAATGAGAGGCAATAAAGGACACACCCCAGGAGGGAATGAGACCACGGCCAAGTGCGGGTGAAGGTAAAAGGTTTTTTATCTAAGTCAATATGGGGCATGCAAAGGACTGTGCACACTCCGAGAGCACTCTGTCTGACAATAGCAAAGACAGCTATTTATATTACAAATACACGTCATGCATGAGCTAAGCTATAGGAACCACATAGTCTTTGGGATTGGATGGCGACGTCTATCTACTATGTAGTCAATAGGATCAGTGCTCCGTGATTGGCGGGGATCCACGTGGTGGCATCACAATGTGCTTGGGTCAGCTGGGCTCTTTGGGGTGGGGCTCCAGGGCCCTGGCTGTCCACGGAGATTCACCACTTTGGTTCTAGAAACTTGCCCTTGTGGCCATTCATACTCATTCATTACACTTGTCTATGCCAAGTTGTTATGTAAGACTTCTAACACATCAATCTAATACCTGGGTGGGGACAGAGGAAAACAGTATGCAATACGAGGCTTCCTCCATACATTATCGTAAAGTTGTCATTAACAAAGGGTCCAGTCTCATGGGTTCAGGTGTCTTATCAGGGGGCACGGGTCAAGCTACCTTAATCATTTAGTCCCGTTAGATGTAGTAAATGATGACCCTGGGGGATGTTTGCATAAGGACGGATAACTGTCTTTGTGGTCTGTTGGATTCGGGGTGAACTGGAATACCATTAGGTCAGAGGGGACCCATATCTGGCACCTCAAAGGCGGCAGGATTTAGGACCGGGTGGCTTGTAATTAATTTGGCCTGGCCATGGCAGTACACAGTGGTTGTATGGCGGCTTCTGACATGGGGGAGGTAAATACTTGAAGCGGGTCCAGCTGGAATGTGGGGAGGTGAGGCTGTGCTGCTCGAACACGAGCAAGCCCCGGGAGGCCTTGGTGGGTGGAGGGGGAGATGGCCTTGCAACTTTGTGTGGGTCTCTATTCACTGGGCTGCACAAATACTATTAGAGAGGATAGATGCTAGGGCTGGGGGCATCAGGTGAATTACACATTTCCTGCCGTTTCCATGTGCTCACATTACTAGGTTCATAACAATGGAGGTTTTTCATTGGTACATACATTACATAGTGTTAGTCATATGCTTGCAATTCATAAGGAAGGTGAACATATAACAAATGTGAGGTAGTGTCAGGTTGGGTTACATACTCGGGAGCAAGAAAGCAATGTGTTAATCTAACATTTTGATTATAGTAAAAACTGGTTCAATACCCTAGTTGGCTTTCATATAATACAGCATATTTCATCACATCATACACAAGCATTTTATATATTGCTTTTCTGTTACTCTTTTTACAATAGCAGCAAACATTAGTGGGTACAAAGCGGATTTTCGAGTGGTCGTGCACTGGGCCTTAGACCATGGAGGTCTCTCAGGGGTGAGCGGGGATCACCTTGCTTTAATATAAGTGACTTGTATTATCCATTTTAACCCTTTTTAACACACATCCTTTAGCAGCATAGATAAGACTTGGAGGCTTGGGAGTTTAGCATATATGGTTAACACTTCATCTGGGAGATTGGGGCTGGGGGTCTGAGTACCATATATCACAAGTGAGGGGGGTTAGGCGTGGGGTCGGGGTACACTTGATAGGGACGACTTTTGTTCTTTCCCAGACCTCACTGCAAGTCCGGTCATTCCTAGGGCAATTATGTACTGCGGAAGGTAAATGATGCAGTGTTCGTTCTGTTACTTGTTCGTGTCTAGTTGCTCGTTAGAACGGGCCTTTAGCGGATCTGACATGGAGGAAGGGGGGCGCAGGACTCTCTCACTTGCGCGGTCAAGTAGGGGCCGAGCTGCAGCGTTTGCACGCAGGCTATTCTACTGTGGCCTGGGTTCAGTGTGCTCAAAATGTAGTCTTGGTATGTTATAAAATGGTGTCTAGGTTATGCTACACTGCGGGCTGTGCAGCCTCACGTATCGATCCGCAGCCACCCTGCCTCCCGGGCCCAGGTTCATGGGGGCTACCCACGAGACATGAGTCTCACGCAGGTGGGCAATGCAGGGGATGTGGGTCCTAAAGATCTGTCCTCCCATACATTTCCCCCTTTCATTACTTAAGTAACGAATACTGTATCTCGCCCAACCTCTGACGTTCTTTTTCATTAGCAACTGCTTCATTCCACGCCGGTGTCCCCTTTATTGGCATCCAGGCTCTACACACCCCTCGGAGACTTTCCCCCCTTCGAGCATACTCATCTGGTGTGCAGGTCATATATATGCATTCCCCGTCCCCCTCCAAATCTACCCATACCTCCTTACACCATTCTCGTTTCAGAGGCTTTTTTATTGTTGTGTGGTATAACCTGTCCACTATGTCCCCATCATAGTATAATGGCACCATCCTATATTTGGGTTCAGGATCCTCGCCTGTTTGTACTTGTGCCCCCTGCATGATCTGTGCTGCTCCTCTAGCTTTGCCCATCGTCACCATCATCATTGCACCATTAGGCTGCGTTTGCGCAGCACCGAAGACCTAGCTGGCACACACAAAAAATTAGGAGGAAAAACACGATGATGGGTATCAGCATTTTGACAGTCAATCCTAGCCGGGATGGTACCCAAGAAAAAATGTTGTTGAACCAAGAACTCGGGTCCACACCACCTTCTTTCTTCATTTGTTCCCCCAGATTGTGCACTGCTGCGATGACATGTGATAGAGTTCCGTTGTCTGCGCTGGCAGAAGGCACGAATGTGCTGAACGCACTCCCGATTTTTCAGCAAACACCACCATCCATCGCCGTTAACAGGTCTAGGACATACCTGTTCTGCATCGTCATTAGCCTTAAGGCCCTTAGCTCCACCTTGATCACGTTGAACCCTTTTTCAGTGTCGTTGGCCATTTGGATCAGCTCCCAGTGCGTGATTTGCAGCCACTTTGCATTGGCTCGCACCTGGATACGTGGGACAAGGGAGGCAAAGAATGTTTCAGCGGAATTGAATAGCCGGTACCCGTCAGGAATTTGTGCCAATAGTTCTGTGGAGGCCTTGGATATCTAGTTGGACGACCTCCGCTTTCTTGATATACCGCCTTGCGCGTTGTCCGCAGACAGGACATACATTGGTTGTTCTTCTGTTGGTTGTGAATTTTCTGGGCGGTGGGCGGCTTGCAGTCCTTGTCCTCCTTCGATGTGACTCTCCGGGATCACCATCAGAGCAGAGTGCAGCGTCGCTAAAGAACATGTGCCCCTCCAAGATTGTGGGAGGTGCAAGTATGCCTGGTTACCACAGACCCAGTAAGTGTCCATAAGGGCTGCTGTCCCTTTCTTCATATCTGGGATAATGAGCGTTCTATTGCAGTTCTTATTTGTGCCCATGTTGTTTTTCCCCTCGCCAAGGACGCATAGTTTGTATGTAATTTCTTTGTGCAACTTGAACAGTTTTTCTATGGCGGTCACCCATGCTAGCTTTGTGATATGCTTCGTCCAGACTGGTGTGCATGTTTTCCCGACCCATTGCAGTTTCTCTTCTGGCAATCCTCGTAGCGCTTCTGCTTTGCATGTTACTACTTCCTCTTTCCACTTATTTTCAGAGAATAAAGTTCCTTTAATCACTAACAACGGTTCTTTTAAACACATCACTCCTTTGGGTCTCGAGTAGCAGGTCTTCTCGTTTTGCAGCATTTCAAAAGATACTGGCCCTCATTACGACCCTGGCGGAATTCGAAAAACGATGGCGGAAATGTAATACCGCCATCGAATACCGCTCGTTGCGATTATGACCCGTCACCGTAAAGTACGATGCCATTAGCGACACCGTAGTGAACGCCAACGCTAACTGCACCAAGTACGCGCACGCGCGCCTTGCAAAACCGTAATTTCCGCCATGGCGCAACGGTACGCGAATTCTGACCCTAGCGGACATTTACTTAACGCCATCAAGTATGGCGGAAAGTACCATTCCGCCATGGTGAGAATTACGGCATCGCGAACCAACCGTTAATGGCCCTACTGAGTGCCTGTACTCCACTCCCTGCCCACATTGCACAACTCCTCGTAGGCGCAATGTAGTCACACTATGCAACCAGTGAAATGTACAAGTCACCCATGCATGCCAACGAACAAATGCATGCAGGGGCTCCAAGTGCCTTGTGAGTGGCCATCCATATTTGGCATGTCACCTTTGCCGTACTGATGCAGCACAGGCATGTGAAGGTTCAAGTACACCAAAATGAACTGAAATATTCCATGAGACAAAACAACAATAGTCCCCCATCGCTTGCCACCAGTGTAAATCAACATTCAAAGCAGTATCCTGAGGGAGACTGCACCAGCCCTGTACTCTTGCCAGTAGACAAACCAACCATCAGCATAAGCATGTACCACACAAGTTGGCAGAGTGACTGAGCAGCCAGGCTCATCTCAAGAGGGGCCAATGGGAGCTGTAGGGCACAGATGGCACGAATACAGAAGCAATTCCAATGGACCTGACCTCAGTCTCCCTCCAAGAAACGCACGCAAACAGAGGCACCTGTGACCAGCCATTTTCTGATAATCCCATCATTCCACCAATCCACTTGGCTGACCGGCATCTGTTGCACAAAAGCTAATCCCCCGCCCCTGAGCATGACATCATAAAAACAGTCATAATGGCAGCCCCTATCCCTGACCTTACTGGGCTTCGTAGGCAAACGCGGCCAGTACAGTACCACACAACTCTACTCAGAAGCCGGAACCCAATGCAGATCATCTCACAATACATCGCGCCACAAATCGGAATATGCTACATTACTAGCAAAGAATAACGCTACACGGTTAATATCTGAATATAAATTTAATGCACATCAAAATCACCAAGCCCATACAGCTATTTGCTCATAAACTCCCAAATAATTTTCATTACTGTGGGCTGCATCCGCAATAAATGACCAGCTTCTTCTTGTGTGACGCCCTATTCCTTCATAGTACACAGGGGCTACATTTACGTTCAAAAAGGCAACATGGAAGCGCCTAGAACTGCAGGGCCGTCCCATGAAGTAGGCACTAGTCCAGCTGAAAGGTTGATATGTTGCTCCTAGCCACTAGTACTGCGTAAGGGCATGTGGCCCATTGGCGATCGTCCCATAAGATCGTAATGGTGCTCCACTGATTAACTCGAAGCTGCAGGTGTCGACTGTAAAAGCCATCTGCAGGAGTGGCGTACAGATGGCAGCGGCAAAAGGGGAGGAGATACCTGTCACCCAAATGAAAAAAAAAATAATAGTATGGGCATCCGAACTTCATATGTATTACTCACTTCATTCAACACACTAAATCTACAACCATATGCATGCTAGCCCACTCAAAAGGATTAATTTCACCCAAAAATCACTTGCGAATCATAACGATATAAATCGAGGTGAATACACTATTACAAACGAGTGTTTGTGTGCAAGCGTCTGTTAAAACAGAATCCATTAGATGGGATTAGTAACGTGCATAGACACAAGTGTTTGAAGGCGCGTCGAGACAGGGAGGGTTCGACAAGGGCAGATAGACGATGGTCCCACTATGGCAGCTTTGCATCACATAGCGCAGGGGAAGGGGATAGATTCCAAAAAGCCATGTACATGGCAAACTCTCAATTAAATCATCTGTCCATGCATCCATTCATCATTCCCTCATCCCGGTATAAAAACGCCTGAATATTTACTCACATAACATTTGAAATTTCCATTGAGTCTGTGCGTAATGCAGTCTGCAAAATCCACTGTGCTCCTGCCCGGATTTCTAGTGTAGTGAAGTAACATGTATTTGGGAACGTCCTGCCTTATCGTCCACTACGCTATTGCGCATCCCATTCAATTCATATCAATCATTGCATTCTCGTCAAGGGCCCTGTCCCAAGGACATTCAACAATAGAACGTTATATTTCCAGTCAGACCTGTGGGCGTCTCCTCGCCGCTAGTTGAAAACCAAAAGCGCTGTCCTTCGAATTCCTCATTTGCAACATCACGTCGAAAAGGCATCTGTGAACGCTTGAATTCACAAATACATCTATGTAGTGCGGCTGTGTGTGAAAATGGTAACTGGCTTCAATCACTAATGGGACTCCCCGCCCATCGGTGAACGTCAGTACAGTGCTGCATGAGGGTCCACCGTTGATCGAGTACTACATTCCACTGACCCTTCACAAGTTTGTTCGCGACTGCAAATATACTATGTGAAACAATGGGACCATAGCAGAATTAACATATAAACCAATATTTCACTGCCATCGGGATTAAATACATGATTGTAATTGCAAGATGCCATGCGTCAAATTGCAGCGTTGTGTGCGGGACGTGCTCGCCCAAAAGTTATTGCAGCTGGCACAGGTGGAATGAATCACCACAGTTGGAGGCTATACAGCCTGAAAACACATAAATTGCACACCCAACCCCCTCCCACAACCACACCCACTCCAAAATGCTACCGACAGGACTAGCGATGTTGGGCCTGGGGGACCTGATAGCACTGCAAGTACTCCAACTTCAAGAAGAAGACGAACACCAACTACTACAACAACCGGCCGCACAGAGGAGACGCAGGAGGAGGAGGAGGAGGGCAAGGCAGGGGCAGCAAGGCCCACCAGCACAGCCACTACCACCATGCAGGCAGCCCGCAATCCCACGCCTCCGAGCTAATCCGTTCAACCTCACTGCTGAGCAGATCCACACCCTCTACCGTTTGGACCGGGACACCATAACCGCCATTGTCAACATGACACACGCTGACCTTGTCAGCATGATAGATAGCCCAACCGCCATCCCACCCCTACTGAAGGTGGTGTCTGTACTCCACTTCCTGGCCACAGGCACCTACCAGCACACAGTCGGACAGTTGCATGGCATTTCACAGCCACTATTGTCACGGACACTATTCCAAGTGCTTGATGCCCTCCTGAAGCACACAGACGACTACATCTCTTTACCACGCTCGGAGCAGGAGCTTACAAACACAAAAGTGGGATTCCATGCACTTGGCGGCATACCGGGTTGCATTGGTGCCATCGACTGCACCCATGTGGAATTGGTTGTCCCACATGCCATGGAGGTCCAGTACCGCAACCGGAAACAATATCATTCTATCAATGTACAAATGGTGTGTGACTCCAACAGGATCTTTACACATTGTTGTGCCCGATTTCCAGGATCAACCCATGATTCTATGGTCTTGAGGAACTCTACAATACCACGCTACATGGAGCAACACACAGGGCACCGATCCTGGCTACTCGGTGAGTCTCATTTAATGCATGAGAATGTGGGGTAGGTGATGCGTCAATGACCTGGCAGGAGGGGGTGGGGATGCGTACGTAGCAATGTCATTCCACAAACATCCTTCATTGTCCACATACAGGTGATGCCGGGTATCCACTGAAGAGATGGCTCCTTACACCAATCCGGAACCCACAGAACCAGCATGAGGAGGACTACAACCATGCCCACTCACGTACCCGTGTAGTCATAGAACAGGCATTCGGCCTACTGAAGGCTCGTTTCCGCTGCCTCAGCAGGTCTGGCGGGGCACTCCTGTACCGCCATGAGAAGGTTGCAAAGATGGTCATGGCATGTGTCATGCTACACAACATGTGCGTACGTAGAAATGTGGCCATGCCCCCTGACGCAGAACTGCAAGCACCTGAAGATGGTCATGATGAGGGTGGGGATGTGGCAGCACCTCAAGGAGTCCGCGAGGCACAGGAGGCCCGTGAAATTCGGCAGAATCTCATAGATGCATGCTTCTAGCACTCACGCCTGGTGGCTGTTACATGGACACGGGACTTGTGGCACTGTGTGTGTCTGGAACATGCACAATGTGGACTGTACGCCAAGAAAGGCCTCGTACACAAAGATCAATGTCCACACATCTCATTGGATGAATATGAAGAAATGTATAGCAAATGTGAAATGATATTACACACCCAATCGACCCGCCACCCAAAAAGGCCCAACACACCCCCTCCACCCTCCTACCTCCCCCCCGAACACCAGTGTCCAAAGATGCTCATTGTCAGTGGGCAGACGCTATTGCAAGCCCCCTCTCCGGGTATCAGGGGCACCCCTGCCTGTGGAGCGCAGGTTCCTCCCAGATCTACGTTGGGGGCTGCCCTGGACGGAACTTGCAACGGATGATGTCTCTGCCTGCTCACGTCCATGCAAGGGTTTGTGAGAGCTCAGTGAGCACACGGCGCACAGCGGCAAGTTCACCACATACGTCTTTGGACGTCGCATGCAGTTCCCCCCTCAGGCTCTCGGTGCTTCTCTCCATTTGTCCCCTCAGGCTCTCGGTGCTTCTCTCCATTTGTCCCCTCAGGCTCTCGGTGCTTCCCTCCATTTGTGCCCTTAGTGTCTCTGTACATCACTCCATTTCTGCCCTAAGTGTCTCAGTAGATGTTTCAATGGCTGCCTTAGAACCCCCACATTCAGCAGCATGCTCCTTGAGGAGCGTGGCCAGTTGCTGCTGTTGCACAATCATCTGCTCGAGGGACTGTTGCCTCTGCTGGGCCATGCCCATTTGCGGTGGTGTCACAGAGGGGCTGATCACCTCATGTTGCCTTGCCACAGGCCTTGTGGGGGTTGGCCAGTCGTCGTCTTGTGGGTGCCCCTGCGTGGTTTCCTCATGGTGTACGGGATGAAACAAACAGGGGGATTGAGACAGGTCATGGATGGGTCCTACATCGACAGCACCGTTTTCTGTGTCGGAGCATGCTGGCATGTAAGCAGTGTCACCTATGGTGCTGCTGCCACCAGAAGCAGTGCCTTCTGTGGCATCCATTGGGGGGACCTGTGGTGTTGCTGTTGTGGACATGCTGGCTGCTGGGGTGCCTGTTGAAGTCCCCTCCAGTGTGCTGCCACTTGATTTGTGCTGCTGCCGTGTCTTGATCCGTGCAGCTGAGGTGGAGGGTCTTTGGCCGTTGGTCTTGGCCCTCTTTGCAGGTGTGCTGGTAGGGGTGTCCTGAAGCTCGTCATTTGAATCGGACCCTGTGGTGGAGTAAAGGAGGGCAAGCGTTATTTATGGGTCTGTGGAAATTGGAATGGCAATGTATCACATGCATTGGGGTGGTACCTGAGGGTGATTTGGGTCAGGGCCTTGGAGGTGGTCTCATTTTTGTGTGGATTGAGGATGCAGTTATTTTGCAGCCTGCAGTTAGGGTGTGCATGCTGCACATGTAGAGGGTGTTTTTAGGATTTTTACTTATTTATGTATTTAATCTGACTTTTAAAGGGCGCTATCATGGCAATGTATGTGGACGTTCTCCTGGACATGTGTTTCTATTGCACTATGGGGACACATGGTACTTCACATGATTGGACATTGTGGATTTAGCATTGTTTTATTTGGGCCACCTAAATGATTCTTTGGATGTCTGCACTCCTTTCTCCATCCCTCCGACTCCCTCTATGCTCTCCATTCCAATGGTGGAGGCACAGATTTCATCCCAGGGGGTCAACTTGATGGGTGATTCCGATCCTCCACCGGTAGCTGTGGCAATGTTTCGGTTGGCAAAAAGTATGCTCCGGACGCGTATCCGCAAGTCGTCCCATCGCTTTCTGCATTGCTGTGGGTTGCGGGGTGCGGTCCCCACCGCACTTACCCGCTGTGCCACCAGGGCCCATATGGCCTTCTTGTTCGCAAGTGCCGTCCTGGTCATTTGCGTCGAGAAGACGACGACAGCATTCTCCTGGAGGGTCTCTGTGAGCACGGTGAGTTCCTCATGGGAGAAGTGGACCTGCCGCTTGCGATCGCACGCTTTTTTAGCAACTTTTCCCATCTTTATTTTTTTAACTGGGGTGGCTAACGGGTTGGGATGTGTCTCAGGGTCGGATTTTTAATGGTTGTGTTGGGATTCTGATTTTATAGGTGTACGGCCTGCTGTTTCCCGTTCCGGTCCCATGTTTTTACTTCCGTTTCCGTATATTTACGGTGACCGTAATTTGCGCTGACCGCTCATTACGGTGACCGCTAAGATGGGTGGCGGAATTGCACCTAGGGCGGCGTACGACGGCGGTAAGGGGCGTTTTGGGGTCATTTCCGCCATCGCGGACTTTGCACTTCCGCCATGGCGTAATGCTCGTGCCCGATGGGTCAGAATTAGCCGCACTTTGCTCCATCGTGCAATGGCGGAAACGCTATTTACGCTATGGCGGTCATGTCAGTTACTTTCCGCCAGGGTCGTAATGAGGGCCACTGTGTGTGCCTGCAAGGTGTTCTTAATTCTACATAGGTTCAGATGAAGGAGACACTGGGCGTCGGCAATAGGCAATTCTTGAGGCAGTAGTACTTTAGGTGTGCCTGAGGCGTGGGGAATCAGGGAGCATATGTAACAGCTCTCATTTATTGTTTGTTTTGCGGTGGTCCTCATATCTGCATACCATTTATTTGATTGATGTGGGTGACTAGGGTCTTCTATTGTGTCTAGCCCCAGGCCGGAATACTCGTCATATTTCCTCCTTCCTACCTCCCTCCTCCTCCTGCTGCTTTTGAGGTACTCTTTTGCATTCATTGCTGCTTGCAGTGTTTTGCCCTGTTCGCCCACCCCCCCTTTTCCCACTCATCATATAGTGCCAGGAATCTTTCAGTCATTTCTGCATTTTCTTCCTCTGTACTTGTGGGGTATTCATGTTCTGTGGATGTTGGTGTGGGCAGGGTGGCGGTAGTGTCGTATAACCATGATAAAAAAGAAGGATTACGATCATTTAACACATAGACACTATATTCAGAAGCATTGTACAGGGAAGTCGGGCGTGGGGTCAACCTATTGCTAGTGTCATTTGGGTGCTGTGCATGGTCAGGGTTAGTGTCATAACCCCAAATGAGCTGAAAGCCCTCCCAGATTAAACAGGCCCCTTATTTAACCATTTTCGTTCTATTCCCCATGTTTGTTCCATTCCCTCCCACCTCATTCATCTCCATGGAGATGAATGTAATAGCCCAATAAAAATGAGTCCGAACATCATTGTAAAGAATATAATTGCGCACACAAACAGGCCACATTCATAACTATATCTACGCAGATCAAAATTCTCGTTGCCATTTCTATCTGCCCTAACATTATTCGTTGCGGGCTTCCCATTTGTTGCCATTGTTTCTCCTATACATTAAAACATAAAAGTGCATTAAGCATCCTCACAATAATTATATGTCATTTTCATTAGCAACTGAGAGAGAGAGAGAGAGAGAGAGGGAGAGAGAGAGAGAGAGAGAGAGAGAGAGAGAGAGAGAGTCATGTTACATTTTGAAAACTATACACATTTCACATGTTACTTAGTCATTTTACTTCAGTTATTTCCTTTGGACGGACGTTTTACCACTGTATAACGACAGAATGCAGTTAAAATATGTGTTCTCCATTTACACTGACACCGCTTCGGTGTCATGTACTTCTTTGTCCTCTTCTTGTCTGATACTATTGTAGGCCTTTCGCACGTCTGTTAAATGTATCCAATATCTCAGGCCCTTCACCTTCACCGCCGTTGGCGTGCAATACACTACTTCATATGGGCCATGAAATCTTGGGGCTTTCCACCCACTCCTTACATTCACCATCTCCCCTAGCACTAGCTGGCCTTGTGGGTTCTCTTCTGGGAGCATTATTCTCTCGTTTCCTTCTTCATTTATGTATGGTGGTGCGAGTTGTTTTGCTATCATACGAGCTGCTCTTGTGAGTTTTGTCAAATACTCATTGAATTCTTCACCTAGTATCGTGGCGCTTCTATGGGCATCTGAATGTCTGCGGAGTGGGGAGTGTGCCGTGTGCATGCGCCTTCCTGTTACAATTTCGTGTGGTGACAGATGGTGGTCCTTGATGGGCTGATTTCTCAGCTCGAACAAGGCCAGAGGCAAACAGTGCACCCAATTTTTCTTTAGGGAGAAACACAAATTTGACAACCTTCCTTTTAGGAGGCCACTGATCTTCTCAACCACGCCATTACTTTGCGGGTGATATATTGAACATAGTTTATGTTTGATTCCTAACAAAGCTGTTACTTTCTTGAAGAGGTAATTGACAAAATGTGTGCTATTGTCGGAGCAAATTACGTCGCAAATTCCCCTGCGCGGGAACACCTCCCTCACCAAGAACTTTGCAGCACACTTAGCATCCGGATGTGCACATGGCCCTGCCTCGACCCACCCCCAAAAGTGACAAACCACTACTACCATGTAACGTGACCCATTGCACCTTTCTCCAATGTCTGCATAATTGATATGCAGTTCTCTGAAGGGGCCTGTTGGTTTTGGGATTGTTCCTCGTAATGTCCTCAATGTCATCCCTGAATTATATATTGTGCATGTTGTGCATTCCATTGCCATTTTTGAGAGTTGCTCCTGCAAACCTGGGACAAACCAATTCTCCTGTATTTCCGCAGCGATGTGTTGTTTTGCATTGTGCTCTGGGAAGTGTAGTTGTTGAAAAGCTATTTCTAATAGTTTGATTGGCATCACTAATTTACCTGTGTTGAACTGGCGCTATAGGACGTCTGTCGCTGACTGACTACACCCCCTTTTTTCCCACAATTCTTTTTCCTCTTTCGATGCCCCGTCTTGTAGCTCCAATATTTGTGACACGGGCATGGCATTATAACCATCTGGGAGATCCTCTTCTACTTGTTTTTGTATCAGGTACTCACCTGTTCTCTCTTTTATTAAGTAAGAAGCTTCCTTGGCAGCAGCGTCCACTGCCGTGTTTCCCAAAGAGATGATATCTGTATTGTTCGTATGGGTCTGGCACTTCACTATAGCTACCGCGGTGGGGTCTTTTAATGCTTCTATCAGTTCTTTTAGGAGCTCTGCTGCAGTAGTAGTCATATAAGCTGAATCTGTGTAAATTGTAACTTCACACCCCTTTGCTGCATGTAATGCTTCAATGAGTGCTATTAGTTCTGCATCTTGTGCTGAGTAATGGGCGGGTATGCGCTGCTGAATTAGTACTTCGTACTCACCTTATTCTAGCCTTACGACAGCTAACCCCACATGATTTTCTCCTGTCTCTGAATTTATTGATGCTGGCCCATCTATAAAAAATACTTCTCCTTCAGTCAGG